>NW_010171108.1:59272-84806 GCF_000695765.1 Mesitornis unicolor | reverse complement strand
AAAGAGTGTGACATTTGTACCATCATCTAATTCCTCTTATGCAAATCATGTCAACAGGGTATGAAATTAAAGTCATAGATTCATGCTCCTAAGCTTTTTCCATTAAATTTTCAACTTGGATAACCCTGTGTCTGATACCCTAATCAAAAGATTCTTAAAAATGCAATCTTCTAAGGTACATAACCAGATATAGATGTTTTATAACTGCTTCCATATGGAGTTTTTGGGCTTATCCATACTGGCCCTAATTGATTTTGACTGTCTACTCACTTTATTTTAGAGCAGTCAGAGAGCCTGGGTCAATTTCTCATTAGAAAATTGAATTGCATTTGCATTATGTTAATACAGGATGAAGAAACAGGCTTAGTATAAGGAAAAGTTAAAATCTTGCACAGGAAAATCAATGTGACTCTGTTTATGCACGCTTTCCTTGTCTTGGGCTGTACCAATCAAGGCTGATACAAATACAGATATTAAGCTTCCTTCCATTTTAAGCAGCATAATTAAAAAGACCTGAAAAGTGGGACAACTTAGCAGCTTAATATCACTCAAGCGCAACGTGAAGACTAATCTCTAATCGTATTCAGGACACTCCTTTTCTGGGTTCCCTGCCAACACCCTTTCCCTCAGCCCTGTCTCAGCAAGACAAGATGTAGGTCCCGGAGAGATTGAGGTCACTGGGGCAGCCAGCCCCAGCGATACAATCACAAGACTGCAAAGCACAGGCATTTGAGCCTACTGTAGCTGACAAAATCACAGCCGCTGGCTGACCCACATTGGGGGAGAGAGGAGACCCAGACAGACTCACAGCTGAGCCAGCCATCAATACGGATGCCCCAAGGCCCCCAGCCAAACAATTTCTCACTGATCCTCAGTCTCTTTGAGAGCAGGAAGCATTTTAGGCGTTGTTTTTCACTAGGTTCTCTGAACAGAAAACCACCACTACTGGTAGTTCAGTGAACATATTGAAAAGGCTACAACAACAGATTCTTTTCTGAGGGTTGTATGGAATAGGAGAAGTCTGATCAGAGGCTGAAGATTGAAGGCTAATATGAATAATCTTTATCCTAATACCTCCTACGCATATTATTGTTGATAAAGTTGAGCTATCAATATGAAAGATAATTTTAAGGAAGAAGAAACGAAGCAATACTAAACCCAGGCATAGATTAGTTAAGCTAAAGTCAAATATAACAGCAACAACAATAATGAGTGCAATAAAGAATATCCATTTTTTGCATCTTCTAGAGATGAGACTCTCAGAGTAATAAAAGTAATGTACATGCCAAGTATGTTCAAGGATAAAGGAACACCAAGGCTCACTTGTTTCAGTTCCTCTGCCTCCTGAAATCCTCTCTTAAATTTTAGGGCTTCAGTGACATCTGCTGTTGAAGACCTTTTTAATTAATTAGTTGTAATCTAACATATATTCCCTCTAAGTGAAATCTTCTTCCACTGAGTTTCTGATATTCGATTCTATTTGTAAAGTTCCCTATCATCACAGAAACCATTTAACCTGACCAGAAAACATCGAAGACTGAGCATTTGTTGTTCTGTTCATCTGACAAGCTGTTAAATGACTTGGTTTTTTTTAAAGCAGCAGCAATTTTCTCTCTGCCATGCTCCAGCCCTCCCTTCCAATTTCAGTACGTGGAAGTTGCGTAAGCACATGTTTACGTGCCAATAAAGCTACTCCTAATGTGTTCAAATCCATCAGTGGAATACCAACGTGGAGTTTGTCATCAAAAAGCAACCACGACAAAAGGCTCTGTGTAAAATGATCCTGAAACTTTGTAAATAAAGGCTATTGTAAGAGCATAGAAGCATTCAAGGAGGACTAGTGGAAAAGAGTACACTAATGATTACCCTCATTAATTAATCTGTGATTCCTTTTCACGTGTGACTTTAATGCAGCCAAGAGCAGAACGGAAAGGCCAACAGGCTCTGCCAAGACCCTAATCCAAGCAGTTCGAGAAAGGATAAAAGTAAAGCTAAAAGTCTGATTTTTCAGCTCAGAGCAGAGACAGAAGAATTCAGATTTAAAGTCGCTGCATTGCTCAGTTGACATCACCAGTTCTGTGATGTGGTGATTACTATCCTGGCTAAAGGGTGTTGTGTCAACAGAGTACTCCATTAACAAGGTATGGTCAAGCAGTACACAAAATATACTGTTTAACTGCATTTCTTTCTCACTCTGAAAACAAAATATTCACATTAAAATTAAAGGCCCACACTTCTGTGGTGCATGGAGTTCAAGCAACTGAGTTGGGGATCCAGAATTTTGCATCCTGGTTCTGCCATAAAATTGCTGTATGAACCTGAGTGAGCTACAAAGTCAAATCTTCAAAAGCATTCTGCGTTTCTGAATGATCAACTTGAGACCCCAGGTTTTTCTTGCAGAAGTGCCCAGTACATCCATAGCAATAATGGACGTGACTGGAACTTGCAAGTGTTTTGCACCAAGGTCTACAAAGCTGCTCACCCACAAATGGAAGGATTTAGCTTTGAGGTGTCTCTTGGAAATACAGATCTTGTGACCCATTTCACAGAGGTTTTGTGGTCGATAGGCTAATTCCCCAGTGTTTAGACCCTACTTATTAGTATTACTGAGGTGGCAATTAATAAAATGTGATGTAAAACCTAAACTACCAAAATCCTGACTCTTATTGCTATTCAATATTAGGCATATATTAATAGCACATTGTCTGAGTTGCTTGCAGACAAAGCAAAAAGATACAGAACTGTGGCATTTTTATTTTAACATTTGAAGTCCATAGCAGGCAGTGACTTTTTAATTTTATTTCATTTAAACACTCAACACATTTTAAAAAAAAAGAAAAAAAGAAGAGAGAATTAGGTGTCTTTCCAAGCTGCGTTCACAATGTACTCTGTGGTTGGATACATTACACATTGTTATTTATTATTAAATTGTAAACGGTGGTTGTCACAAGACTTTTGCCAATGTTTATCAACAGAGCAAGCTGCTTTAGAATGGAAAGCTTATTCCAAGGTTATGTCCCTATTTTTAGAATGGAAGCCACACAAGTGTTGTACCAGTGAAGAGGTTTCCCTTGCATAGAATGAGCAAATGTTGCTCAGTTTGCATTTTGAACCTTGGCACTTCTTGAATGGAGCACTGGTTGCATTTCTACTTATTTGTATCATTTCTGTTAGGTTTCTTGAGGTACAAAAAAGCAAAAATTTCAAAGTTGTCATATTTTAAAAATGTAAATACTATATTCTCTTGTTAATATATAAAACCCAATTATTGATATTCTATTAGTAATATTAGTAAATCTATTAGTAATGTTTAGTATTCTGGTAACTCATACGATACATTACCTAAGAATTTCTCTTCCCATTCAGACTTTTATGACAAAATCTTCCTTATCTGATTATTTTTTTCATTCCAACACAAATGAGATATGGATAATAACATATATCTCTTTTAAAATTAGTTTTCAGGAGAGATGGAACTAGACATTTTAATTTTATTTGGAATACAATGCTTATTTTTTGCATAAGCCCTCACTGCACAGTTGCAATGCAAACATGACACCCAGAAATCCAAAGCTACACCGAAAGCAAGAAGATCTGAATGTATAAATGAGAAGTTAGACAGTTCAACTGTGAGAAGCTGAGAATTGCACGCTGCTGGAGCTGCCTCTCAAAGCAGTGCTCCTGTTCTGGCAAACCTCCTGCGCCAATGCAGCTTTCCTTAGGTGTGCCTCGCTTCCTCTGGGGACAAGGCACATGGGGAAAGATGCGTTTATGCAAAAGGGTTACTGCTGTGAATACATCTCCTGCAGTCTGCCGCAGGGGACTTGTCTTCTGCTACTTGGAAAGCCAAGGCTCTGAAAGAATGACAAGAACTAAAATAATTAGTGGGGTTTTTTTTCAGGATAGGAGGTAATTAGGCTGCTATATTTACTTGGGTAAAATTGTGTTTTCACTAATTGAATTTACATCATTTTTTTGAGCTAAGTAGGTGCAGGATTGATCTTTTTTTGAGCTTCCTGATATTCCAAACTAGGGTGTAAATTTCTAAAAAAACATATTTCAGCTATATGAAAGTGACTCTATCAAATAATTTACAGTAGGTTTAAGTTGGACTTTAATATATATATATATTCTTCTTCCTAAAATAACTTCCATTAGAAATGAAGGACTTCACCCCTAAATTAAATATTTTAAACACAAAGGCTATGATTGTCTCTAAGACCTTGACTGCTAATTGCACATTTTAATAAAAGGAAGAGAAATACTATAAGCTTGACTTGCAAAAGCTACTGCAAGACTTTAATACTAGCTCTCATTTTTTCAGGACACTCTGGGACTCGAGCTGTGAATACCTCCTGACAGTTCATCGTCACGTACCTCGTCTTACATCATTTCACAGCTAGACACAAAATTTCCCCAGGCTGCTTTATCCTTTACTAAAAGATAAGTGGAACCAGAGTGCCAATAGTACACTACCCCCTGAAAGCTAAGAATGGACTAAATACAGAAATGCGTAAAACTTTAAATACCCTTTTTATCAGGTCTGCTGTGAACCCTTTCTTTTATTTATCCAGATGTTTTTGACATGCCTTACCCCTTTCTGCATCTGCTGTAGTTGATATGAAAAGCCTCCCTTCACTTTTCCATTGCTTTGAAATGATGCTCCAAAGCCTAAGGTCTTAAATGGCTTAAACACACTTTTCCAGTCCTTTGACTTGCAAAAATGACCAAAAATATGAGAACAAAGGGGAAGCTCATCTGTTGATACCCATTCGAATCCAAGACCGCTCAAAACAATCAATTAGTTTGAGAAATGAAAACTGGTGTATCCAATCTGAATGGACCATTCATTGTATTACTTGCAAGTGAATATAAAGCTAAAGTTTGCAGCTAACTTATTTATGACAATTCTGAGCTTCCTGACCCACATTTGCAGATATCCAAAACACTGTGTCCTGTACAGGTCATTCCACTATATTTGAGTATTTTCAGTATAAAAAATATGTAGATCACAGGTAGCAATTGCCAGACAGCAATGTGAACTCCATCATAGTGCTGGGAAATACGCTTGTATATCTTTATTATTGTTTCATTGAATGAGATAAATTCAATTTTATTTCATTTGAACTATGTGACAGTCTTGGTATAAAAACAAACCACAAAACAAAACAACAAAAAAACCCCAGCCAGTAACCCGATTGCTTGTTAGCTCTTTGTACTATGATTTGCAGACCCATGGATGTCCCTAAATTATGACTGACCAGGAGATGGAGTTCACATTTTAATGTATAATCTCTGACTCCCAGGCCAGACACAGGCAGTAGGTAGACATCATCTTGGCACCAATTCTGCCAGCATGCTAAAATTTTCTCAAACTTTACTATAACTTAAATAAGAATTAAAGCGATTGCCCTCAAGAAGCTCAACTCACCCCAATTTGCATGAAAAGATCAAAGTTTGAAACACAACGGTCCTAGAAACACCCTTCTTTTAAACAAATTTCTTTTAAAGGCTGCAAGGAACAGATGGCTTTTGAAGCTTGATGCTATTGGTGCTGTCTGCATGATGAAGCACTGTATCCTCATTTGTACTGATTGGGGTCAAACCAGCTCTAGCCTTTAATTCACCCCAACCACTAAGTATTTTTTCTAATTAGAATAATGTCATTACCTATTCCTATACTAGTGATAACCTACTGAACTCTAATGAATCAATCCCATCAGCTTTGCTGTGCATATACTCAGCTATTTCATCACTAAGAATCAAAAGAATTCATCGTGGCACACAGGCTCGGAATCAGAAGTCCTGCTCCATGTATTGCAATGTAAATTGTTAATGTAAGTTAGTCTGGGTTTCATCGTGATTTTCTGCAGAATTTTATTACCAAAGCACTTGTAAGGTCATTCCCATGAGAACCTTTGACAGCCTGCAGAACCAAAGACAGAATACCAAAGCACGGACACTGTTCTTCAGCTGAAAAATGATGGTCTTTAATGAAGGACAGAGATAGAGGGCACCAAACATATGCATTCCATCTAACCACCAAATTTTAAGCTCCAGTAGGAGTTCATACGTTATAGATTTAATTCTTCTGACTTTGACACCTGGTTTAGATCAGAGGTATTTGAGCATCACCCCAATAGGTAACAGATGTGATCCTGGAAGGTAGTACAAAGCCGTATTCAGAGCCCTCACTGATCTGTTGATGTCCTGGATCGCCAGTGCAATAGTGCATTTTATCCTACCAAAGATGCCTTCCAGGCATGGAAGGCCCATGTGCCGTGTGTTAAGCTCAAATACAATTTAGAAACTGCTGCTTATTTAAAGAGGATTTAACTACTGATTCCAGCTCATTCTACCATAGACAGGAATGTTTTCAGGAAAAAGACGACAACAGCAGTTAGATTAGTAACATTGCATCGAGCTTAAAACCAGTTTTCACAGTTCTACAGTTTGGAGGAGAATAGATTTGCTAGTTTTTTTCCTCATAATTGTGCACATTCAATATACTTTGTTGCCTTACATTTCTTATCTTCATGCTTTTCTTCTTGCTTTCATGCCCAACTGAGTGATACTTTAGTAAGACCAGGCATGGATAAAAAAGCTCGGCAACAAAATCAATGTAAAATTGCTAGAAAAAATCGCATGTGATACATGAACTGACTACAATACAAGAGGCTGGATTCACCCTGGAAGTCAGACTCCTCATGCAGAGGAGTTCTGCTTGCCCCATTATTTCGAACTAGAACAATTGTCAGCAGCCTGCAATGACAGAGTTTTAGGGAATGTGGAGACTATGGCCATGTTTCTTCAGCCCAAACCACTGGCCTTGCATTTGCCAGCCTAAAGGATGGCAAAGGAAGCATACACATCCTTCAAAGAGAAGCTTTTAAATTTATGCCTGTAAGTAGCATTTTACTGTTAAACTGTACAGAAGCCATAGTTCAGCAGAGAAGCAACCTGAACTGGGAAAAGGATTGGGAAACTGTAGGCTGGCAAATACTAATCCTTATCCATTAACTCACAGCAGATTCCAGGTGTCTGGATGAGTTACAACGGAGCAGCAGAGCTGCACAGAGTTTGCTGAGCTGTGCATATCTACAGTGGCAGGAAAAGTCTGCTTTGATCAGCCCTGCAAGACCTTTGCGGGAATACTCTCTTGCCTCGCAGAGGTGTTTTGACACACAGCGTGGTTATGCTGGCAGAAAAATTTCATCTCTCAAGACTGGCTGCTCTGACTTGGCCTGCAATTATACCAGCGGCTGAGAGGAAGGATTGATTAAATTGTTACAGTCTCCTAGCTAAAACACATTTGTGCATATTATGTACAACTTAAAAGTGGAAAGAGATGTTTCCAGTTTCTAGCTTTTCAAGTCTGGTATGATTGACCCAAGGTAATCCCTATCATTTCCCAAAGGAAGGACTTGGGAAAATTAGGCCTGACATGCGAGACATCTTCCAATCAATTTTTTATTGCTAGGTTTTGGCAAGAAACTCAAATTTAATTTCCAGATTCAGATATTTGCTTCTGAAGCATCGAGAACAAAAGGCTTGTTTCTGGATTTCTCTACTGCCAGTCAGTGATCTGCCAGTAAAATACAGATGCAGCAACAACCCCCAGAGATTTTATCAGCATAAAACTGATGCAGAACATGTGGAAATCTGTAATGACATGTCAGGGATGTTAGATAAGTATTGTGAGCTGGCCTGGATGGTCTTCTGGGTCCAAGTCAAATGGCACCAGGAACACTGGAGTATCCTATTAGTATTAATTATTAAAGTAACAGGTTGCTTTCTAACAGCTTGGTATAATATTTTCTTTAGGAGCATAAACACTTAGATTCTGTGTAGAAATTTTCTAGTCTGGAATTAGCACAAAGAGAACTGCCAGCTTGGACAGGAAAGCAAGATGACATGCTTTGTATCTGTGGAGCTTCATTGTTTCAGGAGAAGAATTATCCATGGTTGCAGTACCAAGGAAGTAGACAGAATGGCTAAAAAAGAGCAGTTCTAGTTTCATGGTCTTGCATCACAAGGTACTCTGATTTTGACCTGAAATATCATACTCTGTTAGCAGGTTTTTTAGTGATCAAAGAAAGGATTAAATGAGTGTAATAGTTCATTTATGCAAGTATTTCATTATTCCATCTGCATGCAGGAGGCATAAGAATGAAGACCTTATGAGAGAGCATAAACACCCTTCAGTGGACAGCATAAATACAGATCTGTAGCTTCACAGAAAACTGGTCTAGGAAGGATTTTAGAGGTCGTTCAGCAGTTTTTGGGGGGTTAGCAGGAGAGGCTGTCTAAAGCACTCCTGACAGGACCCGAGTCTCTGGAATTTGGATCAAGCCCACAGCAGCTGTATTAGGTATACAAAAGATGCTATCTGGGACAATCTTACTCCATCTGAACTGACTGGTACCTGGAGCCAGTGCTCCTCTACAGGATGAGCCTGCTAAACGGAAAAGTGCAATGTGACGTCTAATTATGACATTACATCCCATCATACAACCTCAAGCCAGGGGTTGGTGGTACCTGTTTGCTACTTACGGGACTGAAAAGCCAGCTCAGCCTAGAACTTGAATATTATGTTACTTTTTTTCTTTTCTTGGCTTCTCTGAGATTTTAAAAAATAAATTCTGTGCTTAATGATTAACTCCATTAAAAGCCAGTTCTATTAAGTGTACCTTAAGGAAGTACATTCATGCTCACAGAATAATTATCATATGATTTAAAATACAATTTGACCTCTACTCAGTTAATCATAAAATAAAAAGCTCGTTGTACTTGTACATCCATGTATTTATACTTCTCATATTTCTACATAAAATCAACCCTTTGTGTGAGGCTGAAATCTTTTTCATATTGATGATTTTTTATCATAGTTAGGACAAAGTCAAGCAGAGAATTAGCACGTGACACAAATACCATCTTAAAAAAAAAATCAAGATCTGAGCTTCTGTGGTGGGTGCTCACCAAAGCCACTCGCTCAGCCCCTACTCAGCTGGGCACAGGAAAGAAAATGTAACAAAAAGCTCAAGGGTTGAGATAAGAGCAGGGAGTGATCATTCACCAATTACTGTCATGGGCAAACCAGACTCAACTTGGGGAAATTAAATTAATTTATTTCCAATCAAATCAGAGTAGGGTAATGAGAAATAAAACTAAATCTTAAAAACACCTTCCCCCCACCCCTCCATTCTTCCCAGGCTCATCTTCACTCCCAATTTCTCTACCACCTCCCTCAAGCAGCACAGGTGGACAGGGAATGGGGGTTGTGGTCAGTTCATCACACGTTGTCTCTGTCACTTCTGCCTCCTCAGGGGGAGGACTCCTCACACTCTCCTCCTGCTTCAGCATGTGGTCCTTCCCATGGGAGACAGTCTTCCATTAACTTCTCCAATGTCGTCCTTCCCACAGGCTAAAGCTTTTCATGAACTGCTCCACCATGGGTCCCCCACGAGGTCGCAAGTCCTGCCAGCAAACCTGCTTCAGCATGGGCTCCTCTCCCTGCCAAGAGCCTGCTCCAGCATGGGCTTCCCATGAGGTCACAGCCTCCTTTGGGTACATCCACCTGCTCTGGCGTGGGGTCTTCCACAGGCTGCAGGTGGATATCCAGACCAATGTTAAGCTCCATGGGCTGCAGAGGGACAGCCTGCCACACCATGGTCTTCACCACGGGCTGCAGGGGAATCTCTGCTCCAGCACCTGGACTACCTCGTCCCCCTCCTTCTTCACTAATTTTGGTGTCTGCAGAGTTGTTTCTCTCACAATTTTTCACTCCTCTCTTCTGTCAGCTATTTATTTCTACAGCAGTCTTTTTCCTCTTCCTAAATATGTTACCTCACAGAAGCACTACCACAACCACTGATTGGCTTGCCCTTGGCCAGCAGTGGGTCCATCTTGTAGCTGCTGGCCATTGGCTGTATCAGACACAGAGGAAGCTTCTAGCAGCTTCTCACAGAAGGCGCCCCCATAGCTCTCCCACCGCGCAAACCCAATACATCTTCATATCAATAGCTACAGCAACAGAAATAATCACTTTTTCTTTCCTAATATTAAGTGTTTTTCTAGAATGTCTAGATTTTCTTCTACTTTTTTCTTTTTCCCTAGGACTAAGCAAAATATGTAGTCTGGAAGAATTTTTCATTAACAAGAAATTTCTTTACAGCAATGTGTGGTTTCTTCTCTAGATTTTAGTTTGGAAAAATATTAATGAGTTATTTCACCTTAATTGTTGTAGTAATTATTACACATATTATTTACTCTTGTTGATCAATGGTCATAAACCTACAGTTGTATTTCTGCTTCATCTTAACAGACATGTAAATGTACTAACTTAATTACATTCCTTGCATTCCTTAACTGACTTATAATCACTAAACACCTTTCAGTCAATGGGATGCTTGACAGCAATGTCATATAGCACGGAGTAAATCCAATTCAGTTAGTCACTCTTCAGAAAAAGCTTCAGCTTGCTTTGGACAAATGTTCTGGCATCAGTAACTTAACAGGCTGATTACAATTCAGTCTTGAGGTAGGGTTTTGCATGATATATTGTTTCAAGCTGCCAAAGCAGAAAGGAAATAGCTTTCAGGATACATCCTCATGGTGTTAGGACACAGTAACAGGAGTTGCTCTAATGTTCTAAAATGTGGCCAGTGAGCTACACTTTTCAAAGGAGCCTATGAAACTAAAACCTGCTAGAATAGGCGCATGAACACTTGCTGAAATTCCTTGCAAGACCAAAGCTTTAGATAACAGATGAGATCAGGAAAAGCTTCCTGCAAAAGTAAGAAATCCTATCCCAGTTCCTCCCTGCTAATTTCCAGAGAGTTCGATAGATAGCCTTAAAAAGGAAGCACTATGACTATACTATGGAGCTGCAAGTGTTCACAACTACTTGTAGTACAAGCATGGACATTTGCAAGCAATCCAGGAGCACACGTACACTGCAAAGGCTTTTCCCTCCCACCAACTTCAGGAATATTTCTAGCCTTTCCCACAATATCAACTCCAGTAAGCCTCTTTCTTTTCACATTCTTCAGTTAACATAGCTGCATATTAAAGTTCAAACAGAGAGCAAACTTTTCTTTCTAGGCCACAAAAATGAATGTTTGCTGAAGGTCTACACTGTTATTTACAGTAGTATTTGATTATGCATATGAAAATACTGTTTAAGTATACAAGGCCAAATTCTCAACTGGTATGAAACATAGTTCTCTTCCAGGTAAACACACCTCTGATGGGCAGACCCTTTATTTGCAGAAAACCTGAGTTCGAACTGTTATCCCAACTTCAGAGGCAGGGAAGTGGGGGTGAAAAAATGACAAACAGTGAAAAATTTACCCTAAGTGATCACCAAGAGGTACTGGGCCAGGACCTGATCTCTCTTATCCTAATTGTCAGATTTCTCCTGGTACACGTCACTCAACTAGCAGCAGCGTTCCACAGTGTCAACATGAGTGATGCCACAGCCAAAGTCTCATCAGCCCCATTTCTGAAGCGATGTACTTTTACTCTCATGAGACAACAGCATTTGCATATCTGCTAGTGGAAAGATTGATTCTACGTGCCGAGTCCCCCCATCCAGCTCTGCAGAGCTGCCTGCTTGTTGCTCACCATCATTACTTCTTTCCCCTGGCAGAAAACTCCTCTCATACCTCCTGGAGGGGAAAAAAATTCTCCACGAGCAGCTACAGATCAGACCCATGGAGGTTAACTGAAAGGGCCAGGGAATTGATTTGTCCACAATGATACAGCAGAATGATGCATTGCAGCATGACACTGCAAAATGAGAAATCATACCCCGAGGGATCCAAGAGGAATTTTCCTGCTATCAGAGCACCATAGATAGGTGTCTAAAATACATTTTAATGTGCTCAGGAGACTGAAGTGGACCTGTGTAAGGGCATCCAGCAAATTCTGCAGCAATAAACAAAATGTTTACTGCACAAGGGATCTACAAGTTTAACTTGCAAATGCTACAGAATTTTCCTTACGCTTAATAAAAGGGACAACAGTTCCAGGACCTTGGTGAAAAATTAATCAAAATTTATATTTTTTCCCCTGTTTAGTCTGTGACAGCTTTCCCAGCTGCAGGCTGGAATGCATTCAGCTCAACTTCTGACCGATCAGATTCATTAAACAGCTTCCCTTTCTTCCCCCCTCTGACTTTTGCCTGTTGTATATAAATTGTTTGAAAATTTGAGAAGCTACCTAAACTTGTATCAAGGAGTTAATCTTTCAGGCTTTCAGCTCTTACCATCATCCTAATTATCACAGTAATAAGAACAATCAGAAGAGTAATAACAGTCATTTCTTCAAAGCCTTTATCCCTTGGCATCTAAAAATCTCCTTGGCCTCGAATGAGAGCACTCACAAGTCAGGCTGTGGGAAGGCAAGGACACGGCCATCCTCCAGGGACCTGGCCAGCTGTGCTGAGTGTGCATGGCACAGCCAAACAGCAAGGGCCATTTATTTTTTTGTCTCAGTCATTTGTTACAGCCTGGCAGCTTACAAGCCAGCAAAGAAACCAGCTTCTTGTGCTGGAAGCCTAATCGTATCCACTTCAGCACATTATATGTATTACTTTCTTCATCACACTATGGGGGGGTTCTTTCTGAGGTGCCATGTTCAGGGAGAGCACAGGGTCTGTGTCAAAATTTCCTCCAGGCCACAAGAAGAAAGAGCAAGGCAGGCAGTTGCTGCCTGGCAGCCTCGAGAGCTGGATGCATACTGAATATATTGTTACCCTGGGAAGGTACGTAGCCTCTCGGACATCGTTTCCCAAGGGCACCGTGCAGCTCTGGAGGGTTACGGGAGCACATGGCATTAGTGTTGCTTCAACCTAGGCTACAAAGCAGATTAATGCTGCAGCTAACCTAGTTCTTCATAGCATTGTTTGTTAGTTTAAGCCTGGCTAAACACAGTGTGGTGAATACATTCCAGGGTTAATTCTGCCCAGATGTATGACAGTTTATAGGAGTTACCTCTAAATACCCAAAACCCAAATCCAGCCTAGGTAAAAAGGGGAGAAAAAATTCCAGGGGAAAAGGAAAAAAAGAGCCTCAGCAGTCAGTACATTGAGCGTAGTATGCTGTGCATCTGCTCTTGAGTTACTGCGATGACATTTGTAGCTAAATTGCCGTAACTAAATGGAGATGCTGTAATTATAGTTTAGGAGCTTTTTCTATTCAGAATAGCCATTTTCTTCCCTTTATAACTGTCTCAAGCTGTATAATAGCCTGAATAATGTCAATTCTAGCCCAGATATACTAGATTGAACAGCGTAACCATTTTTAATGAGGCGAGTAAAAAAGTTTTATTTTAAAGTACCCCATGCCACAGACTCCTGTTGATATGTGAGTCTACCTAACCCAGCTCTGCTTCTTCCCAGCTTATGACCCTATTCACAGCAGTACCCAGAGATGTGAGATTAACACTTTCCATTGCACCCAAGCCCTTTCTCCTCGTTCACAGGCAGTCTTTAGTGCAGGCTTAAATGACCATCTGGCTCTCGAATGGTGGGATGCTACATAGGGCATTTTTATGAACTGCCTTACAAACGTGGGAATACTGCAGAGCTGTTGAAGTACTTTAGTCCTGTTGGTTTCTGGTGTATTTGCTGGGATACTGATGGGACGTGTCAGGTTTTGGAGATTTCTGAAGGAGTCACAGAGTCACAGAACACAGAATCGCTCGGTTGGAAAAGCCCTCTGAGATCATCATGCCCAGCCGTTCCTGTCTACCCACTAAACCATATCCTTAAGTACCTCATCTACCCGCTCTTTAAATACATCCAGGGATGGTGACTCCACCACCTCCCTGGGCAGCCTGTTCCAGCTTCTGACGACCCTCTCAGTAAAGAACTTCCTCCTTATCTCTAACCTGAACCTCCCTTGGCACAGCTTGGTGCCGTTTCCCCTTGTTCTATCCCCCATCACCTGGGAGAAGAGACCAGCACCCACCTCTCTACAAGCTCCCTTGAGGTAGTTGTAGGTGGTGATGAGGTCTCCCCTCAGCCTTCTCTTCTCCAGGCTAAACAACCCCAGTTCCCTCAGCCCCTCCTCATAAGGCCTGTTCTTCAGACCCCTCACCATTCTTGTGGCTCTTTTCTCCAGACCCCTCACCATTCTTGTGGCTCACTTCTTTCTATTCCAGTTGCAAACACCTCAGTGACAGGGATTTTTGCCTTGAGTAACAACAGAAGAGTTGCATCAATAAACTGGCATTGTCATGGGCTTCACCTGCAGAGGGATGCTAGAATGTGTACATCCTTGGCACACAGAGGACATTAGAGTGCCAAAGCACTCTTATCATCTGTATAACCCACGTCAGAGACTTGCACCTGAAACAACAGGGGCAGAACCTGGGCTAAATTTCCTAGACACTTCACGCTATGGGCACACGGGACCCATCACTGGTGTGTGGACAGTTTTGCCCTGCAGGAGCTGGGGAAGCCCTGGGATCAGGCCAAGGTGGCCCAATAACAGCTTAGCGCTCGCCAGGTCCCTGGTTAATCTGACACTATCCTGACATTATTAAGGCCTGCAGTTTACAGGAGCTCTACCTGCTTTTGTGCAGACTTCCAGTCAATCTTCTTCCCACCCTGGATGAATAACAGCACTTCCTTGAGCTAGGAGCTGCTGTGGGGCTCAGTGGAGAGCCTACACATCAGCCTCATGTAGCCCTTGTGCTGGGAAACTTGTAAACGTGGCTGTGCAGCCACTGCACAAAGAGAACATATGGAGCCCATTCCCACATTACTTTCAGGAAATCTATTCATTGAGACGTGCACACTGATGTACTTTATTGCTTGTCTATCTTTCAGTCATTTCTTACAACACTGCTATGATTACAAGCCCTATCCATGCTTCTTGAAGTCAGCAGAAGATTTCCAGTGGAGTAGTTCCTTTGAAGTCTTTTTTTCCATATTCAATTTTGATTTAAATTAACATTACAAATTTTCTACTGTATTAATTTCATCGTAAGTCCGGTCATGCAGTTGAGTAATTAATTTCAATTCTCAATAAGGGCTTTCTTTAAAGTATTGCTACTGTTGAAAACTTATTTTCACAAAAGAATGGGATGTTCTCTCGAAAGATATTTAAACAGTTCCTCAATTTTAGATAAAGTTAGTGTTATTGAAATTCCTCATTGTATAATATTCAATTTTAAGGTTTATAATATTTCCAGGACAATATCCAAAATTGAAATGAAGGCTAACTTTTTCACAAGCTCATACAGGAACTGCATTGTTTGTGACTCCTCAGTAGCCAGTGGTTTTGATTTGAATTCACATTGTGCATAGATATCTGTAATAAAATAATTTAACAGACTGATACAATCTACTTAATAATTTCACATTTTAAAATAAAGTACAGGTGACAGCTTACAGTTTTTATTTCTACATTGCCTCAACAACATGAGATTTAATTATATTATTGAGTTTTACATAGAATTGAAATCTATTTTGTTCCCTTTCTCTTACATGCCTACGAGGCACTAACCAGCACTACAGCATTTTATGTAGATGTAACAAAGGCTATAGGAAAACAGCATGCAAGATCCCAGTTCTCCAGGCTCCTCATGGGGAAAGGAGCAGGGAGAAGAGGTTGCAATTTAAAACCTTTGTGCTTTGAAGCTCTTTTTATAAGCACAGTCGCAATCAAGATTCTGCACAGCCAGTGCAAATTGCAACCAGTTTGGGGCATCTCAGTGTCTACTCAGCCTCTTAAATCCACTGAGGGGGTGAAGAACAGCAGTACTTCAGTGTACTGACCTCCATCCTCCCTCCTTAGTAGCAGCTTCAGGATGCCTCCCACATACAATTGTACTCTATTTTGCAATCCTCTGTCTGCTGCTAGAGGCCATTAAAAAGAAGAAAAGCAACAACCCTACCCTAAGGTACAGAGTGGTTGAAGTTTACTGTTCCCTAGGAGGAAAAAAGGACCCATTTCTATTGGACACTGCTGGGCGGTGTGGGGGCTGACCTCAGTTGCAGCACCATCTCGGTTGGTCTGCTCTCAGTGCTGGCTCTTACTGGGGACTCTCAGTGCCTAGGGCTTTTCTGTGAGGGGTTCTGGCTGGCGTTGGGAAAGATTGTAGTGTGGTATGGGGTGCTCTATAAAATTATATGGCGTATCGACTGCATAATGACTCCCTACCCTGAAGCTGAGGATAGGGCTTGACCTCTCCCTGTACTCATCATAGTGGTTGCTTTGTCCAGGCTCTGGAAAACTGAGATAAGTCTACGTGGTTATTATTTGACTTCCTGCATTGCTTTTCAAAGCAAGTAATTTTTTTTCTAGAGAAAGCATGGAACAAGTATTTATCCAGTGAGAACAAACATGATTTTTCTGCCTGTGTTTTGAGAAGGAATAAAAGGGCAGCAGTAAACAGTAAAGCTTCAGATTCAATAAGCTACTTAAAGCAGCTGTGCTGATGCCTCAAGCCAGCAATGTGCTCATTTCAACAGCTGCATGGCAGAAATAGAACTCTTATCTCTCAGCTAAATACAGGCCTAGGGGCTTTAACTCCTGTAAAAATCCCATACTGTTCCTTCAGGGGAAAGCATTGTTTCCTAATTGAAATGCCTCTAACCACATAAACAACAAGTTAAATCACCAGGAGATCCACTATAGCTACCTCTTGTGTATGTACTGGGAGTCCCTGAGGTCTCTGCCAGGGCCTGAACTAAGGGAATCTGATCTGCTTACTTAACCCAGCATGGACATTGTCCAGATTAGGAAAAACTTAAACAAATCACAGTTCTTTAACTGAACACCGAGCACATTTCCTAAGCATCCACAAAAATATTTCAACAAGATATTGTTACAGCTAAGACTTTCCCACACCACTTTCTTCACACAGAATCACAGAATCACAGAATCGCTCGGTTGGAAAAGCCCTCTGAGATCATCATGTCCAACCGCTCCTGTCTACCCCCTAAACCATATCCTTAAGTACCTCGTCTACCCGCTCTTTAAATACATCCAGGGATGGTGACTCCACCACCTCCCTGGGCAGCCTGTTCCAGCCTCTGACAACCCTCTCAGTAAAGAACTTCCTCCTTATCTCTAACCTGAACCTCCCTTGGCACAGCTTGGTGCCGTTTCCCCTTGTTCTATCCCCCATCACCTGGGAGAAGAGACCAGCACCCACCTCTCTACAAGCTCCCTTGAGGCAGTTGTAGGTGGGGATGAGGTCTCCCCTCAGCCTTCTCTTCTCCAGGCTAAACAAGCCCAGTTCCCTCAGCCGCTCCTCTTCTTGCTACTTTAAGAACATATTCAAGCCTCCCATACACACTCTGAGGCACACTTCTGGTCCACTGGCCACTTGAACACCACACTGGTCTGGCGTATTTCTGCAGTTTGTGAAACTTCTGACTTCGGTGAAATAAGCAATAGCAGTGTCTTTCAATGCAACAGGGCTAACATAGCAGCTTCACAGCAGTGTGCTCGCTGTAAGGGAAGCACAGCCAGCTCCCTCCCACCCCCAAGTTTCTACCATAAGAGCACAGAGGGCACAGCGTTTCCTGGCACAGAGCCCTGTTATACCAAGCACCAAACAAAACCAGGTTCATGTTGCTACCCACCAGCAAAGGCAGGACATCAAGAGGAATACATCACAAAAATCACACTGCAGGTTGGCAACTGACTGACTCTTGCAAAACATGGTATTTGATACACATTTAAGCAGTGTGTGATCCTTAGGTGGGAACTGTGCACCATAGGTTGAAGAATCACTGCAAGAGTGGTGCTTTCTCCACAGAAGACCAGTTCTCCCAAAACTGCTGCCTCATAGAGACGGCTCGTGCCAGATTTAGGGTTTGACAGAAAGGGACCTTGACTTGATATTTCAGAAACAATTAAATCTCCAGCATAAATTGGTTTATAGAGTCTTTAGTATTACACCAGCGAAGTAAAAAGCAAAACATTACTTCTGACACTTGTTTCTAAAACTTAATAAGCAAAATATTGCAGCTGCAGATCAAATGGATATTGTCTAGAATTGTCTGCCTTCCTTTAACTTCTGTTAAATAAAATCATTTAGACGTAAGAAAAACATTTTGTAAAGTCTACACTGTCATCTCCTATGTATCTCATAATTGCTTTTCAGTTTTTATTAAATAAGACTCATGGTTTATTGAATACCTACATTTGTATGAACTGTTTTGAGAGTTTCCTGGCAAGGTGTACAGCAAAGGATATATGTAAAATTTAGCAGTGATTATTGTGGAGTAATTGCCATTTCTTCCTAATGAAGGAAGCTGTTTAGCAGCATGCACTGTAATAGGGTTTTATTGCATGTCCGAGCAGGGGTGGTAAGTAGTACTTTAAGAGGACTGAGTCTGCAGTGGACCTGACACCACGTCTTCAATATAAGAGTAATTTACCCTAATTATACAAAAGATATATTCTAAGATGAGGAATTTTACATGAGAAAAATGGAAATATGATTTTGGGGGCCTTTATTTCCACTATCTGCTGAATTAATGGTATTTCAGCGTAATAATGCCTTGCAATCAAAAGTTGAGGCGTGAACTATGAAAGCTTCTTTTAATAGAAAAATCTCCAGAGGCTGTTCATACATTCTCATCTCAGAGCTGAAAAATTATGATTTCTCTATTGCTCTAAAAACTGATTGTGTTTTTCAAATTGAAAAGTCATAGCAAAAAAATAGCTACAAGTATTTCCAGATGCAGCCTTGTAATTAGCATCAACCGCTACTTAGTACATTAAGCTAATTATGTTACCCAAATACATGCAAAAAATATGAAAAATGGGGGAGGGGAGCATTCTTAGCTGCCTTTACAGTATTGGGCAATTATCCAATTAGACTAAAAGATGTCTCTAGGCTAATCCCTGCCTGGATGTTCAAGACAGGCAGGCATTTTTTTGAAACGTTACTGATTGTCTGGAAATGCAACTTATTTGTAAAACTGCATGAATTTTAAGGGCAGAGCTGTAAGACCTCCCGATCCAGATAGGATGCGAGAGGTAGCTGTTAAGAGAAAGGTTTACCAGTAAGGAGGGCTGGTGAAACAGAAGTTTCAGGGGATTTGTAACAGGATCGCAAGCTTTTTACCCTTATGTCACTGGTTCAAATCCTGTCCAGATGGGAAATGAAAGAAACTGGAGGCCTTGGCAGCTGGCTAAATGGGTTTGTGTTCTCACACCAGTTTTAACGGGTGAAGTCTCTCCTTCAGACTCCAGGCAGGCGTCAGCACCTGCTTAGAGCAGACGTTCTTCCTTGGCACACTGCAGTTATGATCACTAATCACCAGCGCAAAACCCTTTAAGATACTGAAAAGTGTTTTGCAGTGCATGGAATAGATGCTCTATGGAGCTCGCCACACTAAATGGCTCCATTTGCCTTTTTTCACATTAGCTCAGGATTTGAAATCACAACTGAGGCAAAACTAATTGCTGTCCTTGCCACCAGTGTGATTGATTCTAATGGGAGCAGGACAGAACTGCTTCATGATTCAGCTCCTCCTCCTCAGACAGCAGACTTACAGTCCAAACTGAATAAACAAGATTGGAGCAGCAGTATCAGTTACGGGCCGTCTGTGATGCTGTGCCACTAGGCTGGATACCATTACTCTCTTCTTGTCCTGTGCTCCTGGCACATGAAAGCTTCCAGTGTTGCAGACTGAACTTTGCTGACATACCAGGCACACGCCACAGCCCTCAGAGTGCTTTACAATGAATCTTTATTTTGTATGTAGCTGTGTTATGCTGCATGTGAGAATAAATGGCACAGCTGCTAAGATTTATGGCAGACTGTATGCATGGCTTTATGTTGCTATTTTCTGGATGTACGGTTAAACACACAATTTCTGTCACAGGATAGAGAGGGGACATTTTCACTAGCCTTATTAATCCTGAATAAATAATGATGATAATCACCTACTGTAAGCTCAGTTTATAGTTTAATTAACCTACATCTGCTCCCAGGAATCAAAGGCAGAAAAATATTGCTGAAGCATTAAACAATATCTACCATTACACTTTCAGGGCATTACACAGAGCTGCAGTTATACAGGTCTTACTGATTTTAGAGAGAATCATGTGGCTTAAATGCTATGTAAGGCTTTGAAAAATCTAGGAATTAAAAGAATCCATCTGACCTGCTCAGCATGCTAACCATTCAGGAGCAGTGGTGAACACTTAGCACAAATAACTGAGGGAAAACAGGTTTAAAAGTTATTGAAGATCCTAATATGCAGTTAAAGATTTGAGTTGTATCGAGATTTCTGGAGAAACCTCTGAAAGAGGCAAATAAAAGTAGGAAATCCAAAAATTGTTCTAGAAAACAGTACAAGTCCTTAAGGAGGTATGTCCCAGCTTAATTCATAATACAGCAGTTCTATTAAGTAAGATCTAAACATCATGCAGTGACTCAAGGCCCCAGCTCTACAAGGGGGTTTATACACAAGCTAAGCATCTCTGAACATGGCATAATGGTGCTGTTTTCTAAAGCAAGCACTCCATTTTCAGTTTGCACTTTGTTAACCCACCTTTCAAACATAAGGCTGTTCTGTCCCAGGCAGTGATACAAAGTGGTGTATCTTCCTAATCCATACCCTGATGCAGCATCTCCAGGGAGGTTATGCTGCAAACAAGCAAGGCAGTTATGGCTATAGAGGTTTATATTATAAACTCCTCTATCCTTGTTTAGAAGCTCATTTTATAAATCGTAGTGGGATTCATTTTGTCCACTACTCTTGTGTTTTCTAGCTATCAGTTACAAAGAAGTGTAATGCAACCAAAAAACATTAAGCCTTTCTGTCTGCCAGATGGTTAAATCTAGTACAAAACAAGACATAAGTGACAGAGGTAGCACAGGAGTACAAAACCAATAAACCAGCATTGCTCATTGTGGCAAACAGCGATCTCAGCACACCAGCAGCAGTGTCTAACTCTTAAACATCTTCATTTGTTGAGACAGAGGACAGTTTGGAAGAGACTGCGATGGAGATTGACATGGACATTTTTAGTATAACTTTTTACTAATATTTGTTGTGGAAAGCCCAGATGAATTTAAGAAATCTATTGTACTGAAATAACGAGACCTTTGCAGCCAAAGGGATGGTGAAAGTTGTGGGCCAGTCAGAAGCAAGGTTTGACATCTCATTGCAAAGGGGTCAGAGATCCTAGACTGTGAAAGCAGTCAAATGAGAGATCAGTAACAACATCTCATGCTAGAACAGGTTAAAGATGGGAAACTCAAAACAGAGTTAGAACCAAAGTCCTTGACTCAGCATGCCATGAGGATGCAGGACAGTTTGCTAAGGATGGAGAGGACCATAGTACAGTAGCAGAGATGTGAAAGGGTTACATTTTGAGCAGGAGGTTTAGTGGGGATGGAATGGAAGGACCATATCCTTTACAGCTTTCATTCAGGTCAGTTTGTGAAATATAGACCCCTTTTGGACAAAAGGACATTTGCAGAGCGCTAGATGATATCCACACAATGGGTAACAACCCGAGTCACAGCAGAACAGTGGTGATGGCTGCTGTAGTCAGAAAGAAAAAGCTCAGAAGTTGTGCTAAGGTGGTCACTGACAGAGTGCCAGCAACACCAGCCAAGGCTTTCATTTGGAGGGAGGCGATAACAGAAGGAGAAGGATGCTAAAGTGTGCACATAAAGACAGTGGTTACCTGGGGCTTTGCAGGCAAGTTTTCCTGCAGCCAAGCTGTACAAGAGGAAAATAATGGGATCAAAACTCCTGTGATTTTTCCAGCAGCCTCTCAGACCATTAGAGAAGGATCTTCCAGCAGACATTGCTGAAGGGCAGACAATGACAGTGTCACAGAAAGCAAAGGACAGGTTTTGGGTGGAGGAGCATAGGGAGGGATGTGGAAGGCAGCTGGCTGGCCCAGAAGGATGAAGAGGGTGTGCTTGATATGTGCTCTGTGGGATCTGAGAGGCTTTAGCAGCATGGCAAGAATTACTAGAGAAAAATCAGAGCCCTAGGGCCAGGCTGAGGGGAAAGGGACTGCAGACAGCAAGGGCAGACAGCAGTCACATCATAGCAGTAAAGGGGAAGGCAAGCAGAAATTGGAGAAGCAAGTGGAGATCGTGGGTAGTTTCCTAAAGAACATTCTTTCCCATTTTACATTACCAGCCAGCAGACACACATTTCACATTGTCAACACTGAGTTCCAGCTTCCATTATAACACTTCCTTCACTCCCTCATCACTTTCTGAAACAAATTCCTTAAGTTTTGTAATTTTCTGCATTTGGTTGCAGCTTAGAGGGTGAAAGGTGCAGAGCGCTGAGGCTCAGCCAATGCAGGCAATGTTTGTGGTACCTTTTTGCAGATGCAGGCACACAGTCATAATTTAATGTGCTCCATACACCATTGATAGTATATTGTCTGACAAATAACATGCAGTGGAGAGGTGATATTGCAAGTCATATGAGACATGACAGTGTCCATCTGGGCACTGAACCTCAGTTCTGCATTTCTGCAGATCTGACTGCAGTCTTTATTTGCATTTCCTGATAAATGCTTGTTTAGCAGTTTTACATTTCATATTAGTATTACATGTACAAAACACGAATACAAAAGGATAAATACATTTATATATGAAATATACCTACAAAATATCATTCTAACACTAGATGGAAAGAAGTATTTCCCAGATGTAACAAAAAATTGGTTTAGAATTCAAGCTGAAAAATGCCACCATTATTTCTTCCTAACCTGTTTTTCTAACAATATATTCTGAAAGTTCTATTTTTCTCTCGGTAACAGTTGTATTTCACTTCTCCACAAGCAGTTCCTCCCAGATGGGAACACAAGGTTGGTACTGGAGAAGTTAAAAAGTAACATATTTTCTTGAAAATATGAATGCAGCTCACAAATTTGCAGTGAAATATTGAAGTATTAACCTTGTTTTGCAGAGGAGAAAAAACCTAAAATACGTGGAGATGTCACAGAATGAGCCAAAATGGGGAGATTTGTTGCCTGCACCCTTGTGTTCAGCCCCCACGGACTCCAATAACTACTCAAGAGCTACACAAGTTCACCAGTACTGACACTATGCATAACTGCTGTAACAAACTTCATAAACACCACAGCAACTGGCCGATACTTCTGTCCTCAGATCTAGGACAGCAGAGTAGGGGGGAGTTCCCTGCCACAAAAAGCTGGTGAGGACTGCAGCCTGCTCCAGCAAGTGACCCAAACGTGTGATGTGCTCCATGTCCCGTGAGCAGGGAGAGCCGCTCTGCAGCTCCAGGAGTTGAGCAGCAGTGGTCTGCATATGCTCCCAAACAGGGACCTTGGAGCGTTTCTGTGTTGACATCGTGACTAGGACAGTGAGGCCATGCCTAGAGCTCACAGAAATAAGCAGCAATAAGCTAGAATGCAGAGAATGTTCTTCATCCAAGCCTGTACAAGACGGCCATCTGAAAAGAGGTGGAGTAAAGGGGTCTAACACTCCTCCCAGTGCAGGACAGGCAACATCTGGCAATGAGAGGTGGATTACACGAGCTGTGACACAAGAGAAAGCGAACTGGCAAGAGGATAAAAATAGTGGGTGAAAATTCCGTGTTAATCTTAGAGGATAAACACATTGTATTGATGCTTTCAAGCACTAGCTTTAGATAGACATTCTTTGAAATCAGTTTGTTTTTTTTTTAGTAATGAAATAACTTCATGGCTGCTCTTATGGCTTTTTTTTTTACTAAAAGCCTAATTATTAGCATTTATTCATTTCTACAAAAGATGCCATCAAGGATGTGAAACAACATACATTGCTAACTGAATGTTGAATAAAAATGGCAGTGATTTACATGACTGGGAAGTTTGACATTCAAATGTTTTAATCATGAACCAAATTTGCATGGAAAGGCAATCTAAGGATATAAGCATTTCTAATTGTTGGGGTTTTGTTGCCTGTTATAGGCCTCTCAGTTATCAGAAGTGCAGCTTTTATCCCCAACTTTGGGCTCGGCCTGACAGCAAAAGAAAACTTGTTTTAATATTAACCTTTCATTTAGTACCCTCTGCTGGTCAAAACAAGCACAGACAGAGAAGCCAAAACCCCAGCCTGCAGTGATGAAAAAGATGCTGAAAAACCATCAGTGACCTTCAGCAGAGATGACCTAATCTGTCACAGGGGAGAAAGCTAACAAGCACACTCAACCCAAAGTAGAAAAATCAATACAGCACGATGCAATGCATCTCTCAAAGCCTAAGCAGATTTTCAAAATGCAGGAAGCGACACAAACACTCTCAGATGTATCATCAGCTCTACTCACTTTCCTAGCATTAGCTTTTGTTAAAAATAAATTTACTGCTTAGTCACCTGGAAGGAACGGTGAAAGCCTGTGGTATTTGCTTTTTCCTCCTCCTACTCAAGGAGCAATGTATGTGAATAACATCATAACCTGATCTTTCCATCTTCTCACTTCTTACAGTGAAACCTTTAAGAAATTTTTCAGTAGCTATCATGTATGAAGATCTCCTGCCATGAACTGTACTGTGTACAGCTGGAGACACAGGCCATCACTGAGCAGGCAGGCAGGGAGCACCTCACCACTCTTGCAGCCTTTCCCTGTGAAGCACTTTCCTCTGAGCAAGCTCTTGGGCATGGGCCACCTTTGAGCAGTGTCCTGCTTTGCACAGGGATCTGCAGTCCAGGCTGCTCTCTTGGAGGCACACTACTCTGCCTTCCCTGGTCAGTGGGTTCCACCTCGGCTACACTCAGGTTCAGGACACGCCTGGCTGGCACACGGTGTGATTCAGCAGGGTGCGCCTGCTCCAGGTTTTGCCACCAGACGACTGGAACAGCCCCCTCTATGCATAGCTGACTATGAGCAGTCTGATAGTTATCCCTAATCCAGCAGGCTTTAATGTATCACAAAAACATGATCAAGGTGAACTGTGAGCAATTGCTCTCAGCCTGCATACTGCTCAAAGTTGACTGCTGCTTTTCAAGCCCATGAAAAAGCCTTTCTGCAGCTTCTACTAATCCAACTATCCTAGGCTTCCTAGGCTTTACTTCTCCCTGCAGACTGCTAGGATGACTGGCTTGATTCATGAGAGTCACTGACCAAGCAGAGCAACATATTTATCAGGCACAGCTCCTGATCCAGGGCTTCAGTGCAACCTCACTGGTTGCCCTGGCAGCTGATACTGCAGAAGTGTCTCCCTTCCTCTTGAAATTGCCATCCCCAGCACAAATGGGTGAAGGTAAAGGCAGAGCTGTCCTCTTGCATTTTCTTTCCTGTTTCAGGAAAAAGCTCTGCAGGTTCACAAAAAGCAACAAAGCTGTCGGGCACTTGTGTCAAATAATGAAAGCCAAGCAGAAGTCTGAAGTGTACGTGTGTGTTCCCAGGCCTGTCCCAGGTCTGGATGCTGCGTGCAATCCAAACGCCCCTGGGAAACCTGTCACTGTGCAATGATACCAAAAAGTTCTGCCTACATGGTGGTATGACATGCAATTCATTTTTGACTACAGCTTATATAAACAAAGCCCAAAGACTTCACTAAGAGTTAACCATCAG
>NW_010171108.1:45050-59241 GCF_000695765.1 Mesitornis unicolor | reverse complement strand
AAGAAGAAAAAAGTACCATAGGAAGTTTTAACACAAAAAGAGACCAGCCCTGCTTACTACTTCTTCATAACCACATCGAGAAAGCACATTACTGCCAAGTATGTTGCAGCATGCTCTAGCTCTGTCAGACAGTGGTTTTTAACTATGTCCATATGATTAGGGTGAAACCTCAAAGATCTGGCTTTGGTTCCATATATAATCTTGTGAACCATGCTCTAAATGGTCATGGGACAGGCATTTTGTAACAAAGTCATGACCTTAGCAATTGCTGAAGTCCAAAACAACTACTGGCTGAACTGGGCTCTTTGGTGGCACCTTGAAAAGGCAATGCCTTTGCCAGGATCCACAGAGACCCCTGACCTGCACTGCCAGAGTCAGTAATGTGCCTTAAACAAGTCTATGGCAGCAGAGGAGAACCTCCAGTGAGCAGTGAGGTGGAGGTCTTCTCACAGCCTTTGACAGCAGCAACAGAGATTTGTTCTTTTTTTGACCCTGCAACCAGATGATGGAAAACTTCCTGGCCACCACAGGTAACTGTTAGCTCTCCAGATCTTATGTGATCCTTCACCAGAAGGAATTTGGCTTTCTCTCCCAGCTTGTCTATACCAGAATTTGGAAGAATAATTCCCTGTAAGTAATAGTGCCTCATCTTTCTTATTTCCTCTTTGAGGGTGGTAGGGAAAGTAGGAAAAACAGAAAGCAGGTACTAAGCATTACCTACCTAGAAGTGCCTAGAAAGTCCGCTAGGAGGAATAAGGTTAAGGCAGCTTAGTAAGTGTCAGCCCAGACAAGCAGCTCCTCATCTTTCTGCTACTGCTGTGTATGCAAGGAGATGAGCACTTCCTGACGAAGCCTGGCTCAGAGGGACAACACATCAGGGTCTCATCATGCCTTCTGGGCAGCTCTGTCCCAGGCAGGTAATGGGGACTGAGGGGCAAACAAGCCCTGCAGGCCAGGCCTGTATGAGCCTGACTGAAATACAGCCAGGGCTCAGACAGGAAAGCTGTGCTCCTTCTTCTCCAGGTTACTTGGTATCTATTTAATAGTGACACAGCCACTTAAACTTCCCAGGACGATTGCCAGCCCCAAGTCACATCTGTGCTGTGCTCCAGAGTCTTCAGGCAAGAAACCGAATTATAGTAAAGCAAAAACAGGAGAGGGAGAGAAAAGTATTCTTCCTAACTATAGTTCACCTTGAAAAAAAACCCCTGTCTCAATAACAGGTTCATTGTGAGAGCTTTTAGAGTTTCTTTCCAGTTTAAGTCCCCAGTTTCTAATGCACCTTTCAGATTTTGAGAACCAAATGCAGCATCAGGTAAGAGCATATGCATGCTCTGGCACGCTTCCTGTTCTGTTTCCTTTGCTGTATGTGCTAGTCACTTGCGGGTTTTTTTTGACCCGTCACGCAAAGTTTGCTGAGCAACGCACAGCAACATTCAAGCCTTTTCCAGACTCATTCATTAATCGGTTAACAACTCTTCAGTACTCTTGCATGGCTTAAATTAATTCATTCTTCCCATTGGCATTATGTAGCATTTATAGATTCTGTGTTTAATTTACCATTGGAAAGCACTGCAATCTGAAAGGTCCTTGGTGTTCCCATCATCTCCATCTCACTTACCTTCAAAAAACACTGTTTCTTGCATATTGTATCATTTAACCTGAGTCTTAACAAAATCTTTAGGTACATCATAATTAACACAGCTTTGTGGTGAATTTTAACTAAAAAGCTTTGCATCACTTTGTCTTTTAACCTGTATGCAAACCAGGACATTGCTTTAATCCATATTAGCTTAGTACTTTAATAGGCTCTTAAGAGTGGTGTTGGCAACAGATTGTTTTTTTGGAGATCACAAGCAAAGTATGCCTTTTTTGTTATGCACTGTTTTGTTGGTGTACTTGAAGTTCAGCAAATTAGAGGAACATGATATCCTTTGAAGACGTCATTATCCAACCGGTTTATAGAAGGACCTTTGAAAAATTGTTCAACTACTACTGCAGCCAAAATGCATCATGGTGGAAGTAAGATTTACAGCTCTGAACCTTTGTATCACTCTTTCTTTCTCAAATGTTTGAATATATCTGAACTTCCAATATTGAAAAATGCGTTGACTGCCTAAGTTTATTCCTTTGTTCCCTTTTGGAAATATTGCAGTGGAGAGTCCGTACCTCAGAACACAACAGAAACTGCAGGTGTGGTCAGCAAGTGCTGAAAAAGCTTCATTGTCTACACCTTCCCATGGCATAGTGTGCCAAAGCGTTTTTCCACTAAATTTTAAAGTGAAAATTCCCTTCTGTTAAACAAGAATACATCATCTCTGTAAGTTGGGCAGGCAGAAGGTTCTGCTTTATTTTTCAGATGTGCTTCTCTGTTTTCACTCCTCTTAAATGCAGTGTATTTCATTTCCAGGTGTGTTACCTGGGGCCCAGGAGATGGGAAGGTACCTCCTGAGGGCTGCATCTCTGGAGGACTCCCCATCCTTCTTGAACCACGATCAAAGCCTGAAAGAAAAAGCTGATGTGCTGAGTGCTCAGCAGGCAGCAGCACCTCCTGCAGCTCCAAGTTTAACTAAAAATCTGACAATGGGGACCCTTCAGCTACATATTTCATACTTCCCAGAGGCTTTTACACAGCTACCCAGCTAGTTGCACAGTGCTGGTGAACCAGACTCCAGTTGCCCATCCTCCCAGCACAGTATAACAACTTAAAGTGTATGGATTGGATTCTCATCTCACTAAGCCAATTTTTATGGTAGCTTTGGGGCAACGTAAGGTATAGTATGAGATATGAAGAACAAGCTGGTGAATTGCTTGTTAGGGTGGTGACATGCAGATGCTCCACAGAAGAGCCTGCTAAAAGAACCTGGCTAGTACTAGCATGGATAACATTACTGGCAAACATTTGACACAGCCTAATTTAGGCTCACAGCTCGTATTACTGTTGCTTTATATGAAAACTGAGCAGACTTTAGCGATGCTCTTTTAAAGCAATTCACAAGTTCCTAGCTATCATACACAAAATAAGGATGGTATTTCCAATTTACTCCCCTAGAAGTCTGCCTCTCTCTGTAGGTATTTGTATGCTCCTCATTCCTCCAAAACACTCAGACACTGTAAACATTAATGAAATGCCTCTCCCACTCCTGGGAGAGCCGTTCTGTTTCGGCTGAACAGATGCACTGAGATCAGATTTGCCCAAGGTCATCCAAAGGGACAATGGAGAACTATAATATTTTCAAGTCTTAGTTCAGCCTCAACTGGGAAGCTTTTTAGCCTGCACCAGAGAGGACAAACTGAAAGATTAAACCTTGAGAACTATTCCAATCAAACAATAAGGCAAAGTATCATGCTTAGCACAGATGACCTCCCTCTTGGCCCTATTGAGCTGGATTCATGAACTTTAAGACCAACTTTTCTCCAGCAGCGGAAGAGCCATTATTATACTCTTGGCCAAACCTGTGTACTGTTAATCTATTTCAGACACACAAAATGCAGCCTAGAACTGAGGTCCCTTAAACTCTAATCTATTTTAAACATTTCTGCAAATAAAAAGTAGGACCAATGGTTTCTAGCACTGCATTATTTGAATCTGAGCAGGTGAGAAACAGAAAAGGAAAGCAGAGGAAGGAACAGAAAAGGAAACATATGAAAAAGAAATACCAATTGAAAAGAAAAGTATGGATGGCATAAGATTACTATGGTTTTTCCTCCTCCTATCTATTTCTACTCTGTTGCTTAGTTGCTGTCCATACACCAATTCTGTTACTTTCTACTTAATTCCTGCCACTGGCAAACCTAAGCATTCCTAAATCAAAAGTTAGGCCCTCGGAATTATTTGATTGACTTACAGATCACACAGATCTTGAAAACAGCACCCCTGTGGTGTGTCTGCAGAGTTCATTTCTTCACACAAAGCATATGCCCGCAAGGAGCTTAGAGTAACAGCTGATACTCTAAGTACTACTAGAGAAGAGGAAGAGCTTCTTACTAGCTCTCCTTGGCCCTGATGGACCAGACCAAGGCCAGCTATCTAAACCACAGTGTTCTAGAGAGTTTTGCATTCACACTCAGATCTTAGAAGGACAGGCATGCTTACCTGTACTGGGCCTTTCACTCTGCTTTCTGATTTTCAAGTTATTAGGATTTGCTCATATCGTGTTTCTCTGCCATCATATGGATTTTTTTTTTGTTGCTTTTTTGTTTGGGTTTTGTTGGTTATTTTTTTTTACACAGGAGCCGTAAATGAAACAGAGAATTGAAAAGAATGGCAGAGTTAGCAATACTCTGGCTTTCTTTCAAATGTAAGCTTACTTTAATTGATATTTTGCTCAGAGGCATCGTTGCAAACACTTGGGGCATTGTAGTGTTCCCACAATTCTTCAAAGAGAGCAAGTCTGTTATTTGCAATCTACTTTCCATCCTCTGAGTCCTGTGACACAGATGGAAACAAGAAGATAAACCTGGATGAGTGGATCAGCTGTTTGGTAGATGGCTCAGAAACCTGGTACGAGGATTTCACATAAGTAGCAAATCCCTAAAACATTCTGTTAGCATGAGAATCAAATAAATAACCTTTGCTGAGACGCTGGGTCAAGCAAGCACACAGTTGGAGTTTTAGTCTATAGGGTAGATTTGTTATATATATATTTAATAATCTCATAGCCAGAAGGCTATAAAATCACCTCGTTGATAAGCTGCAGTTAAAACACATAGCAGTCTGTGGGCTCCCAGAAATCAACCATTTCAAGTGCCAGCAACACAAAGCAAAGAAAACCACATGGAACAAAAGAGTTCTTTGGTAGCCAGGAAACAAGCAGGTTATTAAAATTGTGAAGGAGACCTTTAATTACTTGCAGCAGTTGTGGGAAACATTACCAGTTGCATCTCTATAATAGATTTGAATTTACAAGTCATCACTAGAAGGCTGTAATCAATCCTGAATTTGTTTTGCAAGCCAGTTCAAAGAAAAGTTTAAATATGGAAACAAATACTGTGTCTTTTCTATGGAAAGTAAAGAATAGTTTTTATTTCTACCAGCTTCACATTTCCAGCAGATTATCTTGAAAAAAAGCTTTTAAAATACAGCTGCAATCATCAGGCTTGAGAGGTATTGCAGAGCATGGAACCACGCAAAGAGATTAACTCCTAATATCATCCAGCTGAACAGCGTGAGCTCATCTGGGCTTAACCTTCTGAATCCATTCCATTTGTAGGACCCAAGCAAAAACAATAAATCACAGCTAACAAGCAGGCAATTTTTACTTTAAACATTGGGAAGGATGGATGACTTCCCTTACATCTCCATTAAGGAACCAAATTATTCCTGGAGAGTGCATATTTGTTCATTCATGGCTGCTACGTTCTCATTAGTGCCAGGCAAATAATTCACAAGGGATCATCTGCCATAGTACATCCCTTTGAGCTCACAGATTGGCCATGAACATACTGTATTTTGCTCACATTCATTTGTGAACACGGAACAGGGAGCACAGGGCTGGCAGGTGGAGTGCAATTGCCAGTGAACACATGGACATGGGAACACAGTACCACACAGGGCACAGATCCTTGCCTGGCCCTAATGAGAGAGTTGTTCAGCAAATCGGTCACAACTTTGGTGGAGAAGGAAACCCACCTTCCAACTCTCACTTGTACTTTGGCTTGTCAAGTCATAAATGTATTGGTGGAGCCAAAACCACTCTGGAGACCTGCTCAGAGCAGACAGATGGGACCAGTCCTTGGGCTGCATTGAGCCTCCAACAGGGAGGAAGAGGTCCCATAGGAATCAGTCTGAGTGGTAAGCTGCCAGTCAAGGGAGTGTGCAATGGCAGGTAAAAGACAATTCCAGTGGCACACAGTATTCAAAAAGGTCCAAACTGCTCCCTCTTTACTCTACCTGCAACCAAAATGATAAAGTGAAATAAAAAATTTGGGACAGCAAGGCTTAGGAAAGCTTTGTGCTCAGTAGAGAAACAGGACATTACCAGGGCAACGTCTCAGTTCTTTGGTGTTTTCCTGTGAATGTGGACCATAACCTCTGTCCTTTATCCATGCCTGTAATGTCTCAGTCCTCATCATCCAACTGGAGTTAAGTGGGAGCTTCACAGAAGTGAGAATCAAGACTTCAGAGAAGCAGGACACGCCAATACTCATTTCTGCACACTGCTGGGCAGTCTTTGGGTATCCCAACCCCAATGTAGCTGCGCTGCCACCCTGGAAGTCACAGAGGGAGACACTTTAACATGCTTTGCTGTCCATTCTATGGGAGGGGGTAACACAGAACTGACCCAGCAAAATAGATCTCTACGTGCCTCCTCCCAAAATCCCCCATCTCCATGTCTGAGAGCAGCTTCGGAGAGCTGACAGGGAGCAGTCACCCGTCTGGACACTCTGGTACCTCCTGGCCCTAAGAAGATTTTAGCAAATGAGCATAATGATGTCAGTGGGGAAAGGGAATTAGTGCTCAGAGCTAAGCATAGACTTTGGGCACGGTTTCATTGCTTTCAGTAGTGGTGAGCCAGCTGGCTGCCAGGCTCTGAAGGAAGAAAACTACAAGTCTTTCCTTTTAATCCGCTTTGCCCTTTCAAAAGCCTGGTTCTAGAAAAATTAGTGGCCAGTGCAGTCAAACACTGAGTGAAGGGAAGACTGACAAAAGGTTGAGATGTACCAGAAGAGTCACAGAGGCACCAAAACAGGTACTGAACCAAGTGTTGTGGACAGGATTATGCAAACTGATCTGCTCTGGCAGCCTCTCTGCTCACCATTAGATGAGGGGAGGACTCATCTTTAAGAAGAAAAAAAAAGAGAGAGAAGCTCTTTCAGCTTTGGTTTCTAAGCTTCCCCAGCACATTCACCTTCTGCACAGCCACAAGGGCTGAAGGGGAAGGGCCAGGCAGGGCAGCCTGACTGTACATCCACATTTCAAGCTCATCTGGGCGGGAAGGCTGCAGCATTATTTCCTTTTGGCATAATTACCTAACACCCCCCATCCCCCATTTATTTTTATTGGTTCATCCCAAGTTATACCTCTTTTGGCACCATTATGCATCCTGCGTGTACTTTGTTTTGCAATAAAAGCTCCCTGAGGAAGCAGCATGGCATAGGTGTACGTACAGATCCAGCCTGAGCCATCCAGGACAAACCCAGTCCAAGTAGTAACAGTTGAAGCTAGTTAATAATTTACAGCATGTGTGACATTGCATCAGGCAATTAAAAAGAAGCAGAATTCCAAGTCTGATGCACACCATGGCACAGCAAATATTTGTGATTTTGGGGTGTGCTCCAAACTCCCCACAGCGGCTCAGGCTGCGTCGTGGAGGCCGTGCTCTCCAGCCAGCGAAGGAGACCCAGCACACCCACCCTGTATTGCCCTTCCTCTACAGCACCCCTCACCACAGGCTTTGTGGGAGCTGCTTTCAGACAGTTATCCGTTAATTATAAACCACACTGGATAATTTGGCAATTTTGACTGATTATGCCAATTTGATTGTTTGGGATGATTCAAATAGGCCACATGATGTGAGTTCTCATGAGGGATGAATGCACAAACACTTTTGATATGAATATCCATCCCATGGCATTTGAATTGCAAATATTCGTGTGTGACTGTGACATTCGCTTGTTCAAAACGCTTTTATAGAAAGAACAGTTATAAGTTTACAAGAGAAATCCTGGAGCAGTCTGAACAAGCATGAAAGGGAAAAGGTAGAGAAATGAACTTAAGAGCCTAGTCCTTTATTCAGAGCTGTTATTACACCCACATCTGATACGTGGCAGTACTTTCCTCCCTTCAACCAAACAGCAGGGAATAGCTCAGTGCAGAAACACTCTCCCACTTCAAGAAGATTTCAAAGGCACCAATGAAAAGGGGCGTCTGCCTTCACTTAAGGGCCAGGACTCTGGCCCTTCACTCCCAATTACTAAGTTCGCACCCAAAACAAGAAGCATACAACCAACATAGTAAGGCAATTTAGGAATAAGATTCCCAAGAATTAAAAACAGATTGAGACTTGTTGAGCACTTATCAAGTAATTGAAATTCACCTGCAAGACCACTGCTTGCTGAATTTGTGCACAGTTGCTGCAAAATTACTTTCAGCTGGGGTAATTTGGCAAGCTGAATATAAAATTTAATTGCTATCGTGCTCTGATGAAGGCAGTGCATTTACTACGTGGGACTTTTCCTTACTGATAGTTTTCACTGTTGATCCCACTGGAAATGGTGAGTGCCTGCTAGCAGAGGCTGGCTCCAGGCCTTTTGGGAATACAGCCTGCCAGGGTCATTGTCTTTACATCCCTTCTGCCTGTAATTTATGTCCCCTGCCATCCCAACAAGAAACACTAAAACACAAAGGCCCAGCAGCAGACTCCAGATTAGGTCTCACTGCACTGCTCACTGTGCATGTGTGCCAAGTGCTAGGCAACAGAGGAAACAAGCAGCATTCACACACCTGCTGGGCTGGCTCCTGAAGTGCACGAAGGGATGCTGCTGAACAGAGAATTTCAGGAATTAGCCGTGAAGGCAGATTCAAAATGGGTGCCTCCAGCTGCTTCCACGCACTTGGAGGTGGACACCTTTTCCATGCCTGAGCTGGAAGAGGGCCCAGCACAGCTGTAGTAATGATAGTTGAAATACATACTCGGTTTTTGTTTTCTTGTTTTACCTAAAAAAATGTTATACTCCTCTATTTTTCCTCAGCTGTCAAACTGCAATCCAGCAGTCTGCCAGATAACAGGCAGCCAGCAACAAGAAGTTGTGAATCCAGAGAAGCAAAATCCATTTCCTCTTTACCATTCAGAAGAGTCAGACCAGAAGTTGACCACAACTGCTGAGTTGTGCAGGGTTGCAGCTCCGAACCACGGAATACATTGTATAGCCTCAAAGCCATCTCAGGTGGGCCTTTAGCACCTCTGCTAAGATCAAGAAGCAGCAAGGGCCAGTTGTTCCCTTAGGGTCAGGAAACAGGCACAGTAACAGACTGGCAGGACAGATGCTTTACCAGCCAGGGCCCCATTCCACAGTACCTGAGCAAGGCAAGTTAGAAACAGCAGCCTAGATGAGGCAACTTGGTGATGAAGAAGGTCCTTGATTAAGCCAGCCCACAGGTAGCAGTAGGGTCCTCAGTCAGGCACAAGTATGGTAAGCTGTGGACCACCATTTCTGCAATAAAGCTCCAACCAGAGCAGAAGGCCCAGGACTGAGCTTAAACAGAGCACCTGGGCACAGGGGCTATGGGTGAAACCCCACGTAAGGCTGAGCAGGGGCATTAAGGCCTATTACTGGGACTAAGCAAGGATTAGTTTCTCTACAAAAGGTGGCAGTTTGGTATCCAGCAGAAGGATGAGCGAACTATTCGGAGACTTTGTGTGACTTTCTATAATATAGATGGTACTGGCTTAAACTCACTAGAGTGCCTCAGAACAGCACAGATAGCAGATAACAGCAAAACACGTCAAGCTGTCTAACACACTGACTTGTCCTTACCTCCTGCTGCAGTGTGATTGCTCTCTAAGAATTAAGTGAATATTGATAAAAGTTACTGATGGACAGGTCTGCAGATGAGTATCTTGTGTCCATCCACAGAGCAGCCACTGCAAATAAAGACATGACAAATACAGTGTCAACAGATACAGCCAGACAGTGACAATACTTCTCCCATGCTGTCAGGAAGAAACTGCTCTGTAGAGTGATTTCATCACCATACAGCGTGTAAGCAGTGTGGTTGCTTAGGTTTTAGTCACTCAATGCAATGAGACAGCATAGACTCATTATTTAAAAACAACTTTCAAAACTACTTGAAGTGTTTATACGATGCGATCCTTTCAGATTTCTCAGGGTAAGAAAGATTTCCATCCAGTTTTCATAACCCCCTTCCACTTTTTCCCATTCCTGGTGTGGCAGCAGGCTCTGCACAGCCTCTGACTGTGCTGGTGAGGCACTTGTATACTCCTCTCATCAAAAGTACCCAAACCTGGTTATAATGAGAGGTATACTGGGGAAGGAAGGGAGAGACAGAGAGAGAGATATCTCACTTGGACTACAGGACTTACACCATTTCAGAGGGCAGTCATAATTCTCAATTGCACCAGTACATCCCAAAGTTACCCACAGTTGAAAAGCTCCGTATTCCATTACCAGAGATCAGGAAAGTGAGATGCCTTGTAATTTAACCCCTCCCCTACTTGAATAGTCTAGGTGCGTGAAAAGTGCCTCTTCGGAGTGATGCTAAACTACTGGCATTTTGCAGTTTCTAGTACATGTTGATTTTTTAGTGATACTGAAATTCACTTTGCAAATCAGTGCTCGAACTTGTGGATTTATACTTTTATCAACTTGCATTCTTTTAGAGATATTATTTTGTCATAGTTCTTCACAGTGCTATTAAAAAATAAATAGAGTGGTGTTAAACCTCCCCCAGCCGTTATTGTCAGCTATTACCACTGAGGACAGGTACTCATCTGACTGTCTGCATTTCCATCTACTATCAAAACTACCTCGAGGCCCATCAACTCGTCCTGAGCTAAATGAATGCCTTTTAGCTCTTTAATGGGAGCTCTGTGAACCCCAGGAAACACTCAACCATTCCTCTCCTGCACAATTCAGAATGAGAGGGAAGAATGAAGTATTAGGAACCTAAAGTCTGAATTTAAGACGTGGTGCAATGTGCACTCAGGCATGCGCAAAACAGAAAAAAAAAAGGTCCTAAGAGCTGAGGACCTGTCTGGAAACGTACAGTAAAAAAATTTAGAACTTCAGTGGATGTCAGGAATATAAGGAGCTCTTTTTTTTAATTATTTTTTGGCACCATCTCACTTTTGAATGGCAGCAGTGTGATGTAAAAGTGAATCAATAAAAAGAATAAATGATGAAAACCTAAATGGACTCTCAGCATCAAGCTGTGCCATACAAATCTGTCCACCAGTCCCTCTCAGATAACACTGCAACTCAGATAACATTAATAAATGCCCTGAGACAAACCATAGGTAGGAGTAGATTATGTGATTATTATTCATTTCAGAATGCATCCATCTACTTGTAAATGTCAGTATTAAGGAAACGGTTTTGCCTCCTACTTAATCTGCTCTCTTCTGAAATCAGATCAGTGACTCAGCTTTTCCCAGTTGTGACTCTCCGCAAAAGTGCACCGTTCACAGTACTCTGGGTCCCAGCTAGATCCCTGCTCCATTTAGCAGTGCAGAAAGGACAAGAGGGTCATGATCTGCAAACTGAAAACAGTTGACTTAAATGTAGGAGGAGCTGCATACTCACATACTTGAATTCTCAAGACTAATTTATGAGGGAGACAGGCAACCTGTGCTCTTACTTATGTCCACTCTGTGAAATAAATGGCATCACTAAGTGTGTAACTTCGCATTCCTGTCTAAAGAGAGGAATTTTTTCCCTCAACGGAGAAAAAAGCATGCTTCCCAAAGGCTCCAGATTTGAAGACACAAGTATGAAGACTTCCTTCCTGAACTCCTCAGTGCAGAATTATGTATTACACACTATGTATTTTCTCAGGGTTGCCTGAATGGGGCTGAGATCCCTGTTTAAACTGGAAGCATTATTATTTCATTCTACTGAATTTATTCTCACTTCTAATTATGATATTGTATCGATCATCCCTAGCACGGCTCCTTTCCAGCATTATAAATACACCTGCTCTTCAATCTGCAAGAGTGCTGGATGGGCAGATCACATATTACAAATTAAATTTCCATTAATAAAGGTTCCCTCTTTCCTCATACTTGTGACAGAGAAGCATGGGAGTCATGCTGCCTGGTATTTTGTCCTTTGGCTAGTGGCAGCTCTGCAAGGAGGGAATCTCTTTTTCCTAAAATACAAAGACACAGCAGGTAAGGCAAGAGTCTAGTAAAAAACCTTTTGGATGACAGGCTAGAGGAACAAGCACCAAATTTGTCACCAAGTAGCGCTGCCAGTGTCCAAAAAGCCTACGTGCTCTTCTCTTCTATTTTAGTTTAAAGAGCTGCTTTAGTTCAAGAAGTTTAAAGATATTTCCAACATAGAAAGGGTTTCCCTCTGGCCACCTCTCTCTGTCTCATAGGCACTTCTCCTTATTAGGAGACCCTCCACATCTGGTGCAATACTGACTTGAGATAAGTCTCACACCTGACATTGCCCCCTACCACCTGTGTTCCCATCACTATGCTGTATGTCATGTCCCACTTCTACACTCAGAAAATGCTTGTAGGGCTATACTGGGAGCTAAGAGAAGGGCCCAGCAACCTGAAGGGTTCACACCACAGGGCCAGCCATGGCTCCGTCCATTGACATGGGAGAGGGAAAAGGGTCATCACTGAAGAAACATGCATATCACAGAGTGATTTTCCTTCTAAAGTTAAAAAAGCCGTTCAAGCTGACATAGTGAATAGACTTGATCATAGTCTTTATTTACTGTTACAGTTCTCTAAGTGCATGTTAAATACAAGGACTGTGTCCCCAGTAAAAGACGAAGGATCACGCATGTAGGCTCACCCAACAGAACACCCAGACCCACTGGAGCTTGGACCTTCGCTTCAGGCCAGAGTGCTGCATCTGAGGCTTGTACATCAGTCAGTCACACCCCCATCATTGCCTGTCTGTCTTAAAGTCTCATTAGGGGCTGATGTACACTGTTAAAGCAGATTCTGACTTGTACGGAAACATGCTCTCTCAGGACTCTCAAGGTCAAAGACAGAGGCCTAATCTATGCTGCAGAAACTATATATGTACAGTTAAGAAGCTGATATACCATGTCTCGCAGGTGCCCACTGTCCATTACTGACAGACAGAAATAGGGGTAATGTCGCCACACAGGAGTCATCAATTGGCTTTTTAAGATATATCTGATGACAACAATTTCAGGGACAGCAAAACCTGTCAAACTGCAGCCTAACTTCTTTACTTATGGCCCATGAAGTTGTATTTTAATGTAGGGGAAAACTAAGCAGCTTCAGCCATGCTATGAATATTATAAGCTATGCTTTTATGTTGCTGTGAAACTATTACTATTTTTTCCAGATGGTTATTTAGTTGTTTTTCATTTCTGATACCTAGAACAGTTTGTGTTTTTGCCAGGGTTTGCAAACATTTCTCAAACTTCCTGATGCTGGATTTAGTAAGAAGGCAAAGTATTGTACTCGCATTGAACAGAAAGGGCAGACCAAAGATACACGTCTGCCCAGAATGACAGACTGAGTTAATAGTGGAGACAAAACTAGAAATATGGGGAAAATTTGAAACCCCAGTACTGCACTAAATGTTCTTCACAGGGAAGTGTCATCCTCACAAATGGCATTGGAGGTAATCACAGTCAAGACTGACCGAGGATGTGTGTTCCCGGGTGCCAGGCATGGGGCTAGCTCAAAGCATGCTCAACTGAGTGCAAAGTCTTCCAGTGATGGGTACGAAATGAAATGAAACTAATTGGAGTGGGAACACATAGAACAGGAAAGTGGAAGAGTTAGAGACAGGGCTCGAAGAAAATGTAACCATCAAAGTACCAGAGTGGCTTGTCTCCCTCTGTTTTGACCAGCTAATGTCATGCCATCTGTTTTCATACCCAGCTGCCCATGGAAGGAAAACCTTGAGAAAGGTATTTAGGAGAAAGTAGGCTTTTTCTCCTTTTACCAAATAAAACACCATCAGCAACAAAAGCCCAAATCAATTTTATTTAGACAGAGGACGCCTATAAGAGGATCTTGAAAGCATGCACGGTTTGAAGCATTTGCAGCTGGATAGTCAAATGGTGATATATATTGTCGCTTGTGTCATAAAATGAGGGAACATCCCTCATCAGTGCTTGGACGACATCAGCTAGAAGACCCTGACAACAACCGATCTCTGGATCTGCAGCAGCTTGGCCAGAGTTGGTGACTTTACAGAGTACCTCCAGGAGGAATGAGAGTTTTATCCTCTACTTTCAGAGAAGGCTCTTAGAATGTTTTACAAACCACTTTTGACATGCAACCTATCCTACAAGGAATGAGCAGCTCCTGACTCTCCTACTCTTTTTTCCTCCCTGTTTAGCTAGAAGGATTTTGGACTTCTGAGCAGAGTGCAGGCCATTAGATAGCGGGGGTGGTCAGGAAGGTAAGTTAAGAGTACCGAGCCACTCTTTGCCACCAAACACCTCTCTGTGGTATGGTTTATGGTGGAGGCCCTAAGAGGGAGCAGGCTTTTCACCAAGGTGTCA
>NW_010171108.1:43801-45019 GCF_000695765.1 Mesitornis unicolor | reverse complement strand
TCCCTGAGCATTAATATAATCTGCACCTGTGCTCTCCCTGCATAGCTTTTAGGCACCTCTGGCCAAGAACAAAGCCACTCCCCAGGGTCAAGCTCAGCCTCTGTGAAAGTGCTCAGCCTCCTCCTCTGGTGTGGGGCTGCATGGAGCAGCACGATGCAATGAGCATTTTGCCAGTGATCACCCAGCATAGAGGCCTGGCACCTCTCCACTTCACGTGATACGCAGCATGGACTTATGTCCCTCAGGCTTTCCAAATAGTGAAGGTAGCTGCAGTCTCAGATCCTCCTGTGGGAGCTGCCAACATGGAAAATGGTTTTTCGAGAAGTGGAAAATCTCAGGGAAATGTGGAAAGTTAATAGGTAAATACTCTCAAAGCAGCTTGGAGAAATGGTGACACACATTTCATTTTAATAAGTGGAAAATATGTGGTCAGACTGCCAGATATGTCAGCCTTTTTTGTACATTAAGCAGCTATATAGAGATGACCAAATTGTGTGGGGGTTCTATCTCAAAGATAAGGGGCCCACCTCTGGTTAAGCTGTGCAGTTTGTGGCCTTAATCATTTTTTAATTGGCTTCTTTAATAGTGCAATTACAAGCACCTTCTTAGCACTGTTCTAAGGCACAGTGCGTTCTCTGGACCGAAGGCTCGACTTCATAACCACTCACCCCATGCATCACTTCACTGGCAGGAGAAGCCTTGTTAATAATTCATGGGTAGCCCTTGCAGATTGAGGCCCTCAAGCACTTTTACTGTTGTTGTGAAGAATGGGAAAAAGGGTTTGCTCTGTAAAGGTGTGGCATTTATAGTAAAAAACTTTGAAAAGACTTTGTTGGCTTGTTCATAAGAGTACAATGGAGCTAATTTGGTCTTCTGCTCTAAAGTTCAGAGAGCTCACGTGTGGGCTTCTGAAACCCAGGAAGAAAGCCAACTTGGCCCAAAGAGCATCTCATTTGTCTTGACTTTGTCTTAGACTGCTGACTTTCCTTAGCTGCCTGTTAGATTTCACGTCTTCATATGAGTGCAATATGCATTCCCTAGTTTAGCTTCCCTCTGTGACTGGATCAGATTGGCATGTTGGACTGTGAAGGTGAATTTCATTTTCTTACAGTCTTATAGTTGAAATATGAGGGCAGAGAGACATTACTCCTTTGAATGCCTTTCTCTGAAAACCTGCGTTGTATTTCTGAGTAGATTCTTTGAGGAAAATCTACTTTC
>NW_010171108.1:42245-43770 GCF_000695765.1 Mesitornis unicolor | reverse complement strand
TTTCCCTACCTTTCTCCCCCAACTCTCTTTTAGCATCTTGCTCTAAGCCAAGATGCTTTATCAGATTTTGTTCTCTCCATCAGATGTCACATGCATACTGCAGTGACAAAAACATTTTTAATCAATTAACAGAAGCCCCCTGCTGCCAGCAGTGCAATCACTCAGCTAGTATGATAAAGATGCTCATCAGAGGCGATTATGAAGAGATTAATTCCTTTAGGAATTGGCTTTAGCTTCCCTGACAATAGTGCTGGGAGAAGGTTTGCTTAGAGAGGTATTCTCTCAGAGCAGACATTTATTAATGCTTAGTTTCCCAATAGTTGGTTGTTCTTTGTTAAAAGTTCCACTTCCTTGATTCTTCCTCTATTCCCCTGTGAAAAGGGGATTTATTAGCATAAATCAGAAGTATAAATCTGGGGCACAGTGTGTCAGATAAGCTCCTGCCCAGAGCCAGGTGAGGGGGGACATGTTTTTATTCTTTGGCCTATGTAGTGCCAGGTTGTGGAAACTAATACAACAGATCACACGTTCATGCCTGTTGCGCCAGCCAAGGAAATCTGATAAGCCTGCATTGTAAAAATGGAAATAGGAGAGCAGCTTCCTCCACCCACCGGCTCCCAGCCTTTAGAGGCAATGACCTGGAGCTAAAATAATGTGGCTCTTCCTGCTCCCTCCTCTGCCTGACCTCTTGGCTCTCTATTCACCAGCTCATTCCTGTTGCTACTCTGACAGCAGCTCCTCTCTCTTCCCCACTGCACCTCTGTGTTGCAGGGAGTAGAGGCTGCTGCCATGCTGTCCTTGCCATCTGGAGTAGCATCCCTATTGCTCTGCCCCTAATTGAATTTGAAGAGAAGCAGGGCATCGGTCTCAGGAAGAGACATTTCCTGACCCTGCCATATGACTCCTCCAAATGCAACATCTGCTGGGAAAATCAAACACCTCCTGAAGCTCTGCTCCTTTTTACCTCCACAACTTCAACACTTGTCTACTATTTATTCTGTGGCCCACCATATCTTGAAGTGATGCCTCATTCCTACAGCTGACTTGCACTGTAGCTTCCTTCTAGAGTAGCCCCTTCCATGACAGGAATGTCCCAATCCTGTGTCTTCAGAGCAATGAACTCTGTTTTTTCCTATATGGAAGGGCCGTACACAGTCCCCAGCTCCCCTCTCACTCTCTGAGTTGTGCGTAACACAACAGCCAGAAAAATTAGTTCCCAGCAGCCTGAGGAAGAAACAGCACCCAAACATGAACAGCCCTCTGCATGAAGTGTTCAGGGCAGGGAATATCAAAACCTAATGTTTTTGCTTCCCATTACACAGGGTAGGCCATGCTGATGGCTACTGAAATCAAGCAACAAGCAAGTTCTAACCATTGCTTAAGGAAAGTATGAAAAACGGTAAATTGACATGCAATCCAGATGCACTTATGGGTGCCAAGGCTCTGGCAACATCACAATGTTAGGTGATTTAGTCTTAGTATCAGTCCTAATATTAGAATCAAGTTTGACTCAAGACAAGAACAA
>NW_010171108.1:40476-42214 GCF_000695765.1 Mesitornis unicolor | reverse complement strand
AGGGAAAGAAGAACAAGGCATTAAATTAAGTTCCCAGAAGCTCACAGAAGGAGAAGGAACGCTCAAGGATTTCTGTTGATCACTCTTCCTTGACAACCTCTTCTTCAGATCTTGAGGAAACTTTAGCCTGAAATGGAGATTACCAGAACACCCAAAAGTGTCTTGGACATAGGAGCAAGAAGCCAGGGAGCAGCACTCCATGGCATAAAAGTTGGCTTAAAGACCATAGAGCAAGCCACCTGCAGCTCACCTGGCCACCAGAGTAATCTTATACTTGATGATTGGAGCAACTTGTGGGACAATTGGAAGCTGAGAGCAATAGGTTACTGTAAATATTGAGGTCTCTTCAAAGCATCTCAGGAGCATGAGTCTTGAGATACATGGACGTAAAGGGCCATGCTGCCAGCCATGTGTCCCAGTAAGAGCTGAGGGGCTGCCAGCAAGCAGGACTGACAGTGCAGGCCATCACTTATGGGACAGGCTTCTCAGACCACTCTGTGCTGAAGCAGTCCTGCTCTGAGCAGCTTCCTGGGAATCTGTGCACTGACAGGGAGTGCTAACGAGGTGGTGAAATTTCATTTTACACTGAAATTTAGAGACAAGACTCAATAAGAAATGGCCACTGGCCAAGTGGTAAAATAAATGAGACCAGTGTCAGGAATAAATCTGAAAAGCTGGACAACACCAGAGCTAATCTAATGTCAGAAACAGTATTTTAACACAGACAGAGTTTGACACGTAAGTAACTGTGTCAGCAAAGGGAGAATACTGAATTAGTCCCATGTGAGCTTGTGGCTGTGGGTTTTTTTGCAAACATTTACCTCTGATTCAGTGCAAACCCAGTCCCATTAAGCTCCATGTAAAGGGTGGAATTTCCCCAAATCCTCTGTGCCTATGCAATACCATCACCACTTTACCTGTCATAGGGCTCTCCAGAGGCCTATCCTTGAGTCCAGGAACTTGCCCATCAAGAATAGGAGTCACTTGACTATAGCAGAGGCACCTAAAGGGCAATGTCTCTTATCCCTGCCCCAGATATCTCATGTAATCCTTCAGAATGTGTGTACTATTGGAGCTGTCATAGTTTTCTCTAGTTCCTCCTTGCGCTACAGAAGCTTCATGGAGTGATTTGGTGGAGTCTTTCCTTGGGGATAGAGAGGAAGAGACATGGTTCTGGAGTCAGAACAGAATCACAGTTTCTACCCAGACCATGCCAGAACTCTAATGGATAAATTGCAACCTGCAGAACACAGTGGGGGGACAACAAACATCTGCCACAGGAAAGAGGGAGCACAAAGCAAATGAGCTGAGAGTATTGCAAAGGAAATGCTTCTTCCACCCTAGGGCTGAGCAGTGCTCAGTGGCTGCTGTTGGAAACTGCCTGGAAGCGTACATGTTAACGTTATGCCAGATCCAGTGTAGAAGCAGAGAGATTCATTCCATTTCATTCTGAAATGATACCAAGCACCATAAAGTGTCAGCTTTCAAGTTCATAATTTATAAATTAAGTATACATAGCCCATATTCTGAGCTCCTCTCCAGCCGTTTATTGATCCTTCCCCTGTGAAAAATTAATGAGTCTATAATATAGCTTGTAAATTTAGACCAGCCATATTTTTCAAAAAAAATCAACAGTGCAATTTTCCTAGAGAACCTGAAGCATTAACTGGCTGCAGCCACTGCTGTTAATCACTGATCTTAGGTGTGCTACTATTCTACAGCAAAGGTTTCCCACCTC
>NW_010171108.1:8088-40445 GCF_000695765.1 Mesitornis unicolor | reverse complement strand
TCCTGCTGCAGACAGTGCCAGAAACAGGATAAAGCAGTCTGGTTATCAGGCTGTTGTAGTATAGCAATCCCTCCTTTCAGCACCCTGCTTCCTTCAGGATACGCTTGAGGACTTAACATCTTATCCAAGACATCAGGAGAAGAATTAGCAAGACCATTTTTATAATCAGATTTTTTATGTAGAAAATTTACCCCAGGCAAAACCTTTGGTGTGTGGGAAGGAAAACAAGCAGAACCAGATCAGCTAACTCTGTATTTCCACTAAGAGAATTCTGTGAGGGACTCTTTTGCTATTTTGTGACCTTTTGGGCTTGCCTCTGGCCAAAAAGCTGTGTTGGTCATTTTGCAAGGCCCTCTGCAACGTAGCAAGGACCTATATTCCTGCCCAATGGAGTACACGCATTTACCAATCCCATGTAAAGATCAGAGAGGGGTAGAAGGCAATCGGAGAGGAGCAGGAGACAAGCAGGCTGAGAAACAGATGGGGATGGGTACAACATTCTGGGTGTTGGAGTCATGAAGGACCACAACAGAGGAGAGCAGAGAACGGACAACACACTACTCTGGAGGAACCCACGGGGGTGTGACAGCTTTCCACGCAGTTGAGGATGTGACTCCATCCACCTCCATTCTCTTGTACCATTTCTGGAGACTTTACTCAACACCCAGATGGAGCCTATTCAAAAACAAAGAGGTTTCTACACAGGAACTCTGTATCAAAATGCACTGCTGCTTGCTGGGCTGTGCTCAGCCAGGGGTGCTGGAAGAGGAGACAGGATTCTATGGCTGCTACAGCATCACAGCAGGGAATGTTCTGTATCACAAGGGAGGGCAATATCAACAAATGCAGGACGAGATGGCTGTAGGTTGTGCTCCATGATTTTCTGTTCACTTTTATACTTATGCTTAACATTTGGAGGGGTTTGCTCAATAAAGAATTTTGGCTAAAAAGTTGTTTCACATAAATAAACTCTGATTGTTAAGCTCTCTTGTGAGATATCCAGCTTTTTAACTGACAGAAAAAAAACCACATTAGAGTAAAGAAGGCAGGGTAAACAAAGCACGGAGATTACTTTTCCCCTTCTGTGTACATATGTATGAGTATGTTCTGTATTCCTTCTTCTATGCAGTCTAACTTTCACAAACAGTAGGTTGCTGTGACAATTTATGGCAGAAGTGGTAGATTATCTTAGATGTAATGTTAAGTTATTCAATTCCTACAATCAAGCATTAAAATGGATACTATTACTCTGAGGACAAGATGGAGAGACTGACATAATAACTTTATCTGTGTTGCATGTAAAATATTTGTAATTGAACAGAAAGCCTGATCGCAAATGCTTAAAAATATAAGGCTGAGGCAGCAAATGTGATTGGATTTCTTATAATCTAATCATTTTGCTCCATATGTGGCCCCCAATCTGTTTAGGATTGTTAAAATTCCTGGGTATTGTAGTGCCTTCCCCAGAGAACGCTGGGAAGAGCTACAGGCAGCCTGGACCAGATGGGATGCCAGTGATTCCAGCCAGCAAAGGCAGAAAAGAGGACAGTGGTTAACTCCTTCTCTGCCAGCAAGCACAGAGGAGGCCCGGGCAGGAAAATTAATGTGGGCTGCTTTCCAATACTGTAAAAGGCGGTTTATAGTTTAAAGCTTCTGGGAGCACACTGCTACAACCTGTGGGGACAAAGCAAGAAAGGACCAGGAATAACATCCTTCTGAACAGTTGTTCAGTGCCGTAGGTGGGAATTTCAGTTGCTTGCAAATTCCTCTGGGTATGTAAAGGAAGGAGAACTCCCAGAAGCCCAAGAGGGAAGTGAAATGCTGTAATGAAACCCACACCTACAGGATGAAAGGCCTCTTGGTCAGATCGAAGGTGTTTTTAGAAAGCTCATAGAGTAGCGCAGGATCGGAGAGCCTCCCTTCAGAGGACTAAAATTCGTCAGGCCTGTGCTTGATTTAAGAGCAAGAGTCTGGCTGCTCAGCCTTCCCTGCCCCTCTCTACTTTGTCACTGAAAGAAGTTAAACCAGCACTTCAGTACCTCTGCCACAGGAAACTCTTGGGTGCTCCTTGTCCACCAGGGTGGATAAGTTCTATTTATATGAGGTTAATCCTTTGGCATATAAAACAAGAAACACTGTAGCTAAAAACAAAATATGGGATTACCCTATTAAAATGGCACACTGATTATGGACAATGCCACTTCTTTCCTTCCTGTGACTTTCTTAGTTGAAACAACCAGCAGCTTTTAGCTAAGCTGCAAACCTCAATTTATTATTCCAAACCTGCCCAAACCGTTAGGCTGCTTTGATGGCTTGCAGTGAATTTTGTAGGTGTTTTCTCAGGCATTATTTAACAGGACTTAACCTAAAATCCTGAAAGCCTAGGGCTATGGTAGAAGGAAAATGAAATGAAAATAGCAGCTCAAGAACTTCAATATGTTTTCCTCTTTAATTTATAAAGAAGCTGTTAGGGTAATACTGACTCCTGGCTGGGGACTTGAAGATTGTTCTGTTGCACTGAATTTACACTTGTGGAAGAACATATTCTGTCATAAAACCAAGATATTTTCCCATTAAGTTGGACACAATAGCCTTAGAAACAATCTCCCACATCCCACAAGATCAGTTTTGCACAGGAAGTCTCCCCTATATCACATCTATTGTTTCTTGACAGATTCCTCTGACTAATTGCAATCATTCTTGAAAATATGGAGTATGAAAATGGTGAGGAGTAATCATGAGGCTGTGATCTTTAGACTGTTGTTTACTACAAGGCCCTTCAAGGCTATCTTTAGTTTCAATAGCATCAGGAAAAGATCATTTTTAAGTGTAAAGGTGCCAGCATTTTATCCTGGAGAGAGACTGCTAAGCAAAAAACTCACATGTAATTTTGGTAGATACAGCAGTTAACACTACACAACTCCCAGGAGAACTTCTCAACATAGACATGCCATAATGAAGGCAATGGATCCAAAATATAGAAGGCCACTGGCTTTTTCTCCTACTCCTTCTCCGATTGGTTTTCAATATGTACTGCCAGGACAACCCATCAGCTTCCAAAACAGCCTCTTCCTGTACTCTCACCTGGGTACACACTTCACGAAAATTGCTTCTGACTTATAAGCAATTCCCTGACTCTCCTGCTTATCAATGCCTCTGAACAGGAATAAACTAGGGCTTTTCTGATCAGACAGTCCTTTGGGTGCTCCTACATTGCCAGGATTTAACAAAACCTGGAAGAAATAGAAGCAGCTACTCCAATATAGTACCCTCAGTAGGTTTTAAGTGCCAGACTCTTGCTTAGGCTCATCTTTCACAGCTTCAAAAGAAAGTATGAGTCTTTCTGGAGCCCCGCTGTGTGTCTAAGAGGATATTTTTTGAGCAATAATACTAACCAGCACTATGTTAACTTTTCAAGGACATACTAGCTCCGGTAGCTGTCAAGCAATGATTCCGACAATCCCTCCACTTGGGATTTTTGCAGAGATTTGCACACCCCTTTCCATAGCCATTAGGACAAGTCAGAAGTTAGATTCTTTTGCCAAGAGAAATAGATTGTAACTTGCAGCCATTGAAAATGCAAAATGTATTTGGATGCTATAATTCCTCCTGTGAATTGGATATGGAGGACATTAAAAAATGTCAGACATCCATAGCTACTTCTACTCAGGGCTATGAACATAGTTTATAAACTCTTATTACTCAAGAAGGTATTTTGAAGGCAGATGGGTAGCTGGGAGCCAAAGACTAAAAATTTCAACTCAGTTGTTCACAGGATACATGTGTGTGCATGTGTAAAAGACAGAAAAGGAGAATATTACTTGTCTCAACTGAAAGATTAGATTTCTATTTCCCCGTGCATTTTTAATGTGCTTACAGAGTTTCATGAAATAGAACTCCCTGGGCAGAACTGAAGGCACAAGGAAGTTGTCTGTGTTTGGGTGATGGCCTGGGTTACAGCCAGGGCCTGATCCAGCTGGGCAGCAGACGGGAAGAGCATGCAGTCCTGTTATCACTCTCTCTTGCATCATACTAATGGCAGGGGACTAGAAGTCTCTTGGCCCTTCACACAGATATCATTTCCTCATGAAGGTGACCTGACAATCTCAAAGGAAGGTTGCCAGGGCAGCAGAATTGCCTCATCAGAAACACATGTAGCCAGTTGTTTTGCATCCCCCTGACAAATACGAAACTGGTGGTCTGGGACATGCTGTGCAACTCTCTGAGCATCCTTTTGAAAGGGATTCTGCAAAAGAACACTCAAATAATCAAATTGCTTAAGTTGTAAAAGACCTTTAAGATCATCAAGTCTAACCATAAATCTAGCACTGCCAAGTCCGCCTAATGCCCCTAACTGCCACGTCTTTTGAATATCTCCAGGGATGGTGACGCCACCACTTATGTGGGCAGCCTCTTCCAACACTTAGCAACCCTTCTGGTGAAGAAAGTATTCCTCATTTCTAATCTAAACCTCCCCTAGCACAACTTGAGACCATTTCCTCTCATAATATTGCTCATTACTCAGGAGAAGAGGCTGATAGCCACCTTGCTGCAACCTCTCTTCAGGTAGCTGTAGAGAGCAATAAGGTCTCCCCTCAGTCTTTTCTCCAGGCTAAACAACCCCAGCTCCCTCGTAAGACTTGTGCTCCAGACCTTTCACCAGGTTTGTAGCCCTTCTTTGGAACCTCTCCAGCACCTCAATGTCTTTCTTGCACTGCAGTGCTCAAAATTGAACACAGTACTCACCGATGCTGAATACAGTGGGACAATCAATTCTCCAGTGATACACTATTCCTGATGCTGACCAGAATGCTGTTGGCTTTCTTGGCCATCTGGGCACACTGCTGGCTCATGTTCAGCCCCCTGCTGATCAACACCCTCAGGTTCCTTTATGACAGGCAGCTTTCCAGCCACTCTTCCCCAAGCCTGTGGCGCTGCATGGGATTGTTGTGACCCAAGCACAGGTCCTGACACTTGGCCTTGTTGAACCTCATCCAGTTGGCCTTGGCCCATCCATCCAGCCTGTCCAGATCCCTCTGTAAAGACTGGCTACCCTCAAGCAGATCAACTGCAGTGCCAGGAAATGCAGATATGAAACGTCTTTGAGAGCTTCAAGCAAGATCCCTGATAGTCTTTGTGCTCCAGTTTCAACAGGGCTCTTTTTTTACTACTACTGTTCTTTTAGCAGATCTACTACACAACAGAGTATAAATCAAGTCTGTGGTGTCAAAGGTGTTGATGGCCAGCAGGGCTGGGACAAAAGTAGGATCTCTTGGACAGCTCTCCTGAGTTCACTGACACAGCTCTGAGGTGCAGCAGAGCCTGCTCATTACAGACTACATTTTTTCTAGTGAGAAGTCTGTTGTATCAATTTCATGCGAAATCAAGGGTTTGATTTATTCCTGTTGTAACTCCACTGAGTTCGGTCGAGCTATATGAGTCATGAATTTAACTTTTAACTTTCTCCACAGAGAATACTATTTTTTTCCTTTGCTGCTGCTTCAGTGAACCTCTCAATCTACAAACGTGCATCCTGCTCCAGCAAAGCATGTAAGCACACACAACTATTTCTCAAATACTTCCCACATGTGAGAGGAACTGGGGTACTTCCATATTTAAACCATCTTTGAATCTGCTTCAGCAGGGAGGTTGGACTAGATGATCTCCAGACATCCCTTCCAACCCCTACCATTCTGTGACTGACAGCCTCTTTCACCTGACATCCTTGCTCATATTATTCAGCAGGAGACAGAGTAGTCCTTCAAGCATTTGGCTTAACACAGCTAGTTATGGGCACAGAAGTAGTGGCCAATGGAAAAACTCTCATTGACTTCCCTGAAAGCCGAGTTGTGCCCTGAGTAATGGCTTGTCTTGATGTAGTGGGGAGGTTCAGGGAGGAAGAGACAATGAGTCCATCCCTTGATACAAATGTGTCTACTGTATCTGTATTGACTGGAGATTTTACCAGACATGAGTGACATCTGCTTCTGAGTCCAGCCTGAAGATCTTCCTACTTAACAACACTGGTTATTTCCTTACAATTCTCCCTTACTTCTGCCCATGAGTCCCTCCAAATCTCATCATAAACACACTGTAGTCCCTGCACTTATATTATGGCCAATATCTTTTATCTTTTGGACTGTTTTCAGTACACATTTTTTGATGAACTTCATCTGACCTACATTTCCCTCTTCCCTACCTGCTCTGGGAACTTACTGGACTTTGCAGCACCTTTTTCTCATGCTGCTCCTTCATTAGGGGAATGATTTGCTTCTGGCTAGACACTTATATTTTTGTTAGTTCCCACGTCTGTTACCCAGACATTACCTGGTTTGCGTTTCACTCCAGAATGACAATTTGTCTGAAAGATTCTGTTTGCTATTTACCCTCATTGTTGCTAGTTGTCTAGCATACATCTTGCAATGTCCTTTCCTAGCTCGGCAGTACCAATACTCTGGTCGGTGCCTGTGTCAAGGTTCCCACACACTCTCCCTTTTTTAAAAGCCCAGTTGCTCAGCAAAATTATTCTGCAAATAAATTTTTAGCAAACCTTTGATGAACAACATCATAATTATTCCTGCCATCTTCTGCAGTGAGAGTAAACACAATGTAAATATTTCTTTTTATTACATCAGTTGATAAGCAAGTTTACATTTTCATAAGGATCTGCTACACAGAGTGTGATAAAAACTCTTTCTATTTCTCCCTCACCTGCCCCTCTTAGCAAACTTCTAGTCTTGGGAAGGTTTAAATAATACATTTTCAGATCCAGGGGGACATGGTAAAGGGTTACTGCAAGTCACTCCCTTCAAACACTGAACAAGAAACTTTATCTTAAAAGAAATAATAAAAAGTCTGGCTTTCCTACTGCAGTCTGTCGTTGCTCCCTGCAAAGTACCTGCCTAGAAGCTCTTGCACGTTTCTGGGGCTTACCTTTCTGAGGCTACTTGAAGAAGCTGAGTACAGATCCCCACAGGGGCAACTCCAGGGCTCCTTTCCTGATATCTCAGACCAAGAGGCTAAGAAGTACAAGCAGCAGGCGAATCCTGGCCATACAGTGCTCTCACTCAGCAGGAGTGAGCCCTTTCAGGACCATGGCTTTGCTACAACCCTGACTGCACAAGCAATTATTTGTGCTTACTGTGAGGTGTTTTCCATGCACCCTTTTCCTGTCTGCTCCCCCCAGCCACAGTCTTTTCACACCAGCAAAACTCCCCCAGCCCAAGTGCTTTTGGGGTTTCTTTCTTACACAGTCTCTGCAAGCCAAGAGATCTGCTCAGCTCTACTCAGTAGATTCCTGACTGTCTTGAAAGGATTGCTAATTCCAGTCTGCTTAAAAACTGCAGAGCACTGCTTCCCTCACAGCTTTTTTGCCTTCCCTTCTGTGAGCCAGTCAGCACCTGTTGAGCCACAGGAAACACAAACTCGGTACACCTGAAACTATTTGAAACTTCTGCAGTGCTGTGGCCAAGGAGACGGCATACTCCATGAAAGGGCTACCAAGCTACTGATGCAAATCTGGTTTTTTGGAGATCCAGTGTGCCCCTGGCAGGCTTATATTGAGGGCTAACAAGGGTTAACCATGTTTGCTCTCTCCAGCTCACCCCCTCCTCCTCACTGTGCTTTTCTGTCAAAGACCTGCTCTCCGGCCAGCCACCGCTGGGATTAGGCTGCTCTAGCAGTCTGGCTGACACTCTGTGCAGGAATAAAGTCCCGCTGACTGGAGGCAGCTCACTTCAATGTGCTTCGCAGCCCTCCAGAAGGAACTCTAGAACTGACTGAGCAACAGTCGGAACTTTGAAGATTTCAAAATCATGCAAGTTTAAAATAACCTTGAAAAATATCCAATTTAAGAAAATACCAAAATCTTCTGGGCTTTTTTTTCCTTCTTCTTCTTGAATGACTGCAAGCGTTTTAGTTACTATGTCTGTTCAGGAGCCATATGGAAAAATCAATTCTGTCCTGTTAAACTGGTTGCACAGTTTTGGTTTTCATCTGTCTACAGAGATTTGAAAAGTCTACATTGTTTTATTTTATGCTTTTTCAGCAAAGCAAGCAAGTGGTCTTGGGATCATCTGGCTGGGAACACAATAGGTAAGCAGAGTATTTTTTGTGCAATGTATTTCTAGGAGTCTGAGAGTATAATGTTGGTGTAATTGAGTGAAATCAGCCTTTAGGATGATGTTCTCTTTGGGTTAAGCTGATTATAGGTTGGCTGGTTGCTTGGTTTGTTTGTTTTCCTGGACAAGAAAAGCTGAGCTGCCGTGGTATCAGTGTGGTTTGCAAGATCCTGTCATTTAAGCAGCAGAAAGACTTTTTTTCTTTCCTTAATCCTCTCTGAAGCGCAGAGCAACTCAGATTCCACTGTCAAAGGTAAAACAAAATATTTGGGGTTATATTTTGAATCTGTAAGCTATAGTTAGACTACAAGAATAACAAAGTGGCAAAGTGACTCAGAGTCATAAGGAAAGCTCTGTTTTAAGAACATTTAAAATGGAATTGATATAATAATTGTAACTGTTCTTTCAACTTGGTCAGTTGGTTGTTTGATCTTGCATTCAGCCAAGTGTTAAAATACTACAAACAGGAAGAGAATAACCTAACTTTATAAGGATGTTAAGTAGGACATTCAGATGACCTGGTAGTGATAATTTCAATAATAATCTCACTGATACCAAAGATGTACTTTACTTTGGGAATCACACATTAAAACAAATTTTGCACATTAAAATCTACAGACGCATTCAATGCTATGTTTAAGTGTGCACATTTGAAATGGATTTCTAGAGGAACTTGTCCTTTTATAAAGTCACTTTAATTGTAATGTAGAGCAGGTCTGCTGAATTGTAGATATTTTAACTGTCTAAGGTCTTCTCTACATTCGCAGGCACCACGAGGAAAGTAAGTAAACAAGTAAACAGAACAAGTAAAAATTACAAAGGATGGAGCCTTTGTCTTTTTTCTTCTCTTCTATCATTAGCCAATAAACAGACTTAACCAGGATCTTTGCTACTTGCTGCTTGTAAGATGTAATAAGCTACTTTTTCCTCAAAAACGGATCTTGCTCACAGAGCTCCCTCTGCTTTCCAAATCCCTGAGCTACAGCTGGCACCTGTACTAAAGGTCTATGCCTGCTCTTCTCCCTTTTATGTCCTTTCCACTTTTGCACTTTCCTTTCTTTCTGAAATTGGATGTGGCAGAGACAAAATTGTAAGGATGATCTATAACCTCACATGGTAGTACACCGTCAACATTTCTTGTCCTAACTGGAGCACCCTATCTGTGTGGCTTTGTGCAATGTAACAGCACAGTTTAAATAATGTCAGCATTCGCAGAAATTATTTTTGGCTCTGTTTATGTACATTTCTTTCATAGATTCAAAGCTGATAATAAAGCCTTCTGGCAAAGGGAAGGGGCATACATGATTTTTTGAAACATCTTAGAGTGGATACAATAGAGCTATTACAGTTCCAGTAAGCAGTGAATGCTGACATGGGCTGGAAGATGCAGGTGTGAAAGAGATGGGCAACTCAAAAACCTCAGAATGATTTATCCAGCTGTCCTGTAGTAATAAAGCCTTCCTCCAAATGAGATATGCAAAGAGCTTAATATCTCCAAAGTATCAGCTTACTCTTAAGTATTAGTTTATCCTGGATCCTCCACTTTTCATCAAACAGTATCTTATACTGCTCTGAATAAGTTATTCTGCTCCTCTTCTCTACACATATCTACAGTCACGATGGATGAAAAACTTAAATTATCTCTGCCAGGACAGCAGAACTAGTTTTGGGATACAGTGACCTCCTGTGAGTCTGAAAGTGGCAGCTGCATTACAAATAACCCAGCCTTGAAAATTAGCAAATGAACACTATAAACTAGGAAAAGTATTTAAATTTAATTCTCCACTAATTTTGTCAGCAGTGAAAGTTTTCTTATAACTGTATTGTGATATTGCATTTGTGCTACATTGACTATGTTTTTCTACAATAAAAGACTTCATAGCAGCTTCTGCCATTAAGTCTTTGCAGAGAGATCCTCCGAGAAATATATTTTTGTGAACTTTAAGCAATCTAGCAAAATGGATACTAGCACTGTTTGAATGCCTGGCTTGCTGTGATTACGATAAATACCAGCAAAGGCACAGCACAGAAATAAAGGGTCAGTGATTATTTTCTCCCCCAAGACAGCAGTTTCCATTCACTTCTGTCATCTCACTTTGCAGTGCTGAAGATGTCCTGGTTCTGGTTTTATCTGCCTCTCCATGTTTTCACGGCAGCTTGCTTGTGTCATTCCATAAAATCACCCACTGCCAGTTCCCAACAAAGCTTCAAGACCAATCTCTTCAATATCTACCGCTCCCTAATACTTGCTGATGGTAAGGAAACTACAGTTCACCTGCTGAAGGATATACCTAAAAGGTAAGAGCAAATCAGTCTCTCCTATTCTCAGATACTTTCCTATGACACTGGTAGCTGCACACTGCCAGTACAAGCCAAGAATCGCTATGCATCTGCATTGCTGTCAGGCTCAAGTGTCATTACATTGCCCAGAATCTGGAACAAGCCTCTGAGATGAAGTGTAGATTCATGTACGCATTTCAGGTGTGGTGGTTGTCAGAGCAGCAGCAGTGCTGGTACAGAACGGGTGGGCTCCAACAGCAAACAGTTGTGTCTCCAACAGCCTGGCTTCAGAACTGCAGAGACACATTGCCCTTCTTACGTTTACTGTAAAATACAAGAATTTTACCTAGCAAATAAACTATTCCAAAAATCAATACAATATCTGCACAGACTTCTTATCAGAAAGATTTCTGCCTGTGTCTTGCATGCTGGAAGTGTTTTTGTTCAATGCGCTAAAGCTTGCTAAGATCACAAGTGCCTTGCATACAGAAATTTCACAGCTTCTTCACTTCCCCAAAATAGCTACAAAGTTTTCTGCAATATCTAGACATGTAGGTGATCTTGATATTAAAACTGGCACTGCATCTTGGGTAGCAAAGACTGATCTGCCTGTTTGGGAAAAGGCACTTCAAGTGGTTTAATCAGACACCATTCTGGACAGTGACCAACACGTGCAGATTTTGACGTACACCCGAGCAGAGCGGTCATGGAGCAGAGAGCGAGCCAGATGGTTCAGTCTTGATACGCACCGCACAGAAACTGAAACACGGCACATGTTATACAATGTGACAGTGCTCACAGGAACAAAGCTACAAAGAACACCAGAATGGCTGATTGAAAGGATTCTCAGGCAGACTGGATTTTCCTGACGTTTTCCCTCTGTTTTCAATCCACATTTACAGGTACTACTTTGTTTTGGAGGAAGGCAGAGCCCTTGCCCCTTTCACAATAACAGTGACCCCCTGTGATGTTCCCATCGAATGGAGTATACTTGTGCACAGGGCTTCAGCAAGTTTCCCTGGAAAAGCAGCGCCAGGTAAGACCCTCAGTGTGCCTGAGCAGAGACAGGGAAAGCATAAATTATTCATAAGGAGTTGTGTTACAGGAAATTCCCCGCAAGCTCAAACATCTCATGCTTCCCTCTCCTGTAAACTGCCATGGGCCAAAGCAGACATCCCTGTCTCCACGGGAGCCCATGGGATTTTGTCATCGACAAGTAAAGTAAGGATTACATCTGAAAAAGACAAAATTACAGAGTAATATTTGGGAACAACTCTGGGTGTTCGGGGCTCTACAAACATGGATCAGCTTCATAAGCCATTGGTACTGGCCCAAACTTCCCTCTGCTGTCCCAGCTCTTTTTCTGTGGCTTAAGCCACTTGAACTGGTCATTTTGCTCCCCGCAGTGATGTGCAGATTTAGCCATTTATTTTTCTAGCAATTCCGTCTACCATGGCAGCGGGCATCATTTTGCCATTAGCCCAGGAGGAAATCCCATTCTCTTTCACAATTTTTTAATTAATTATTCAAACTAAAATCTGAAAGCTGTCATTAGCCAGTTCTTAACTGTCAGGCAGGTACACCTGACAGAGCAGTTTAAATAACATTCCTTTCAGGTAATAAATTTTTTCTTTTCATAGGAAACAGTCAGTGGCTCAAAACTAAACCAAAGAATATTCCTTTCATAGAAAGTATGAGTCTCCTTGAAGAGAAGTGCCCAAAGAGAGCCACTGGAAGAAGAAAATTGTAGGGACATCAGGCACAATACAAGTCAAGCTTTTGGAAGTTGTGGTTTTATAATTATAGTCTATTTGAAAACATAATTCTACAACTGCACTGCTAAAATAAAAGCTACTCAAATTTTATTTTAATGAACTGCCAGTAGCAGAGAGTATTTTTAGTTAAAATTATTGTTTACAGGAAGAAAATAGGATGTTCCCTGACATACGAACAATAAAACCTATGCAGTGTGCTTTATTTCACACAATAATGCGCTTTATTTTGTCTGATAAAACAAAAGTTGTAAGTCTGCTTTTTGTCTGCAGGTGACCATGATACACAAGAGACCTCAAAATCTCAGAAGGCTCCAAGCATGGTGTCCACCATTTTTAACTATAAGGGAAATTCTGTAGAGACTTACATGGGTATGTCTTCTCATTCTGCCCTTTACATGCTAGAATTCTTATCCACTGAGCGAGACACACACGTTACCGTGTACTTAACAACCGACACCACATCTGGGCACCTCTATCCTGAACTTCCAATGGATCCACGCATAGATGTTGTTGGCATTGGGCATACAACAGTGACTCTGACCTGGAAACACAGTCCCTCTGTCTTGCAACATAAAGAAAACATCCAGTACTGTCTTCTAGTTAATGAAAAGCACAACTATAAGAGCTTATGTGCTGCTGAGACAGCAATCAGATCCTCTGGAATGAAACTGCCACCTACGTTAGCTTTGTCTCTCTCTCCGTACCTCCTTGAACCACAGCAGGTGATGATACTGTCCAACAGGGAATTGAGCATCATCAACAAAGCAAGTACTGGGGAAGTCAGGCAGATATGCATGGGTACCAGGAACACTTACACAGTGCCCAATCTCAGCCCCAGCACTCAGTATTACTTCGACGTTTTTGTTGTCAATCTCCTCACAAATGCCAGCGCTGCTTACACCGGGACATTTGCAAGAACCCTGGAAGAACCTGAACCTAAGGTGATGGAACTGAAAGATGGGAAAGTGATTCAGGTTGTCCTGGATGGGAAAGAACAAAAATTCTATAATCTGCAGTACCAGGCGATGCACAAGAAAATACAGTTCACCTTTCAGTTGTGCCGTGGCCAAATACGGGTCCACATAACAAAGAATGGCAAAACAGTGGCATCAGAAAACATCTCAGGGCTGAGGTATTTCTCACTGAAGGGAAAGCTGTTGGACACATATTTGGTGCAGCTGAGGTCCACAGAGGAGTCTAACTCTTCTGTGAAAGTACAGGTCTCCTCCCATTTCCACAAGCCCTTATTCCCTCTTCTTCCAGAAAGTTTAAAAATCAAGTCCTTCAGTAAGCTGAGGACCTGCAGCTCTGTCACCATTGCCTGGCTAGGAACACAAGAAGAGAGCAAATACTGCATATACAAGAAAAAGATTGAAGAAGACCAGGTCTGGATGGAACTGCAGAGCGCAGACAGGTGCTCTGGACCTGAATCCCGGCACAAGTCAGAGAAAGTGCTGTGCAAGTATTTCTATGATATAAATCTCCAGCGCGCTGTCACCACAGAGATCATCAAAGGGCTGGATGCGGGGACACTTTACTTGTTTGATATTTATCTCTTTGGGCCATCTGGCATCCCCATCAGATATCACAGCAAAGTTGTGAAGACCAGAAAAAAATGTTGAAGGTTTTTCAATAAGTGTTTTGAAGTGAATGAATGAAGACTGCAATCAAAATCTATGCCAATCCATGCCATAGCCTGTGCAATTTAAAATACGCTGACACACAGAAAATTTAAAGCCATGAGATTCTACAGAGGAAACATCTTAGTTGTTTAGGTCATGATGCTTACTTTTGCATCTTCTCTCCTGTATAAGTCTGGGGGGTTTTCCCCTCAGCTATTTCATTCAAGGATCAAAAACAGACCTGTGAAAGAAATCCATGCACATGGAAATAGAATACCCACAATGGCACCCATGAGAAACAGATTGGTTACCTAAAACACTTCTGAAATCCAATACAGAAGTGATGGGAAATGCCTCTCAAGAAGCACACATTATTTTCAAGTCCCAGGGAGTTTTCCACTTTGTGTAACTCCATCGGCTAATGAGGAACAGAGACACCCCACAAGTCAAGATGCTTTTGAGAAACTGAACTTCCTCACTGCTTGAACAGGGATGGAGACAAAAAGAAATCTAAAAAAAAAAAGCAGTGGAACTGGTGTGAAGCTCCACCACTTGAGTAAAGCAGGCTGAAATACATCTTCCCCTATTACCTGCATGTTTGCTTGGCTCTTATGTCTATATAGAAACTGTGCTTGGTTAGAAACTGACAACTTTCAGGCCAGGAACTGGCTCTGGATCCAACTTTTCTGGGGAGTAGACAAAGACACTGCTGTGCTGCTGCCCACTGAGGAGAGCAGCAAGGGAGCAATCTTGCCATGGAAAGGAGGTTTTAATCGATAGTCTGTGATATCAAGCCCATGCCTACCACTGTGTGACTCCTGAGTGTGATATACTCTTTACATCCTTAACCCAGCCTATACGAATTAATGCATTGCTTTAGGAAAAATTATGTGTGGTTTTCCTATTAAATATCATGGAGGGAAAATATTTGTAGTAAAAATCCTGATAAACTTTTTTTTGTTGTCTTGTTTCCTTGATTACCTTCCTTAGGTGGCATAGTATAAAAACAAGAAAAAATTAAAGTCTTCATAAAAACACTTATGCTCAATTTCAGTTATCAGCAGAAATTTTTTTTCATATGGGTTCTTGACAGGTCTGGAGTTTACATACAGAGATATACGATACATTCACTGACCCACAGGTTGCCAGAGAAATCTTTCCTGCTGTAATTCTTTTTCCCCTGCTATTACACTAAGCAGATATATAAATTATTAATTCCACTATATTACATTTCAGAAGTTTGCTTGCAATTGAGGGTCACCAAGGTTCTAGTTTACTCTGAATAATTACTACCTCCAAGCATGCTTGGAGGCACTTGGTAAGGACTGAATCAGTCTTCTGTGCATACACAGAGGATTAAACATTTCCTGCTCCAAAGGCTTGACAGCATTGTGCACCCTGTAAGTGCACCCTATACATTAGCGGCCTCATTAGTCCCAGAAGAAGGGTTCTGGCCTTTGCATGGGATCAGCTGCAGTATCTGGGTTTTAGCTAGGCTTTACATTCCTGCAGGCACTATTCTGGACTGAGCAGTGCCATGGGAGGAACTGCACGCTGTGACCTACACCCCACACGCTGCAGGCCTTTTGGCTAATTACAGGGGCCAGCAGCTGCAGTGCCTTCTTTCCAAGGCAAGCCTTCTCTTCATGTTGGTCCTGCCAAATATAGTCTAAGCTCAAAGAGCAACAGAGGTCATCTCTACGTGGAAATCTTAATGTTTTCTTCTGCCTTCCTTCTCAATTTTAGGCATTTATATTCTGGATGAACTTCACTTAGATGCCCTACAAATGACTGTAATAACAACCATCATAATAATAGAGGAAGAACAGGACAACCTGGTTAATTGTAGATACAATATATTCTTAATCCACTGTCCTCAGCCTGTCAGAGCATTAACCCTTCTTTTACCCTCTGTACACAAAGGCCACAAAAATGTCACTTGGAAGAGGACGATACATTGGCACCTTGCCTGATATCAGTGCTTCTGCTGAAGAGTATTTTTCATGACAGAAGTGGCTTTAGACTTCTCAGCAAAACCTTGGTTTAGGGCTGTAGCCATGAAGCCTGAGGAAGGGACAGAAGAACAGTCTGGGATAAGGCAAAAAGAGTTGAGCAGTCAGAGGTGATACACAAGCAAAGGCTTTGTGCAGCACCGAGTTGACTGACAGCTAATCGAGGAGGTCAGTAGACATTTCCAAGGGACTTTGAGAAGAGACAAGAGATTCTCCTCCTCCCAGTTTCACCAGGTCCTCTTCAATTCACCTGCCCCCAGCCATTGCCACGTGCAGGCAGAGACCAGTGGGGAGCTCTGAAGCCCACAGCTTACTGCTCCTGCAGCCCAGGCTGTGGCACAAGCAGAGCAATGAGTACTGGTGCTACTGGGACGACTGATGCTAGTCCCCTGCTCACAGAAGGAGCTGCTACTCCTACATACCAGTCTCTCCATCAGCAAAGGCCTCTGCACATGGAGGGGAGAGCTTGGCTATCAAGAGGAACATGCTGTTCTGTCAAAACTCATTGCCTCTAATATAAGCAGAGCAGGCAACCTGCCCTCCAGGTAGCAACCCACTTTGTTTACGTGTGCAGCCAGCCATGATCTGTAATTCAGACCCCAGGAGCAGCAGGGAATATCCTCTCCATTGATCTTTCCCCTGTGATTCTGCCTGCATGCACCAGACTGCAAGCCTGTTTTCAATTCACTCATGCCCATACTTTGCTTATGAGGCAGCCTTCGGGTGCCCTGGTTTTTGAGTTGGACGTCGCTTTGCTGACTGCTGTTGTGGGAATGAAGTCTCAGAGGCTTATCCTCAACAAAGCCAAAGGTGCTGTGTTACACCATTGGTATTCTTCCTACCTCTATCAACTGCTTATGTGTGCAGCTCTGTCTTCAACACTCAGAAGCCCTTGCCTTTCAAAGCTGTTTGGCATCTTTCCATCTTCTCTCCCTCCCGTTTGGCTAGTGCTTGCCTACTTCAGTCTCACCATAAACATTTCCAAACTACACTTACCTCCTTTCTTTGCTTTATGCTTTCTGCAATCTTCCTTGTTGAATTTCTAGGGAAGTACAGTTCCTTCAGTCCAGTCTGTCCTAAGCTGTCATCAACTCCTCCCATCTGCTCCCCGTCCCTGCTGAATCTGAGTCACATAGGAAGCTCAGACAGATGCCTTCATGGAGCAGATTTCAAAAGCAATGTTTTGCTTTTGTGGATCATTTAAAGTAAGCCCTCAACACCATTATCAGGCCAAAGTATTTTTCCTGGTGTTCAGTGGTGGGCTGTCACGGTAGGGACGGACAACGCAACAAGACAAGAAGTGTTGGCGTAGCACACAAAACCTTTGCTGTTTTTCTTCCTCATCTATTTATACTCTCTTTCCCCAGATGTGTCTTCTTCTCATTGGTTCAAAGCTATTATGTTTCTTTTTTATTGGATAATATTTTCACAGTTCATCACAACTCAGCACTTCCGCCAAAGGAGCACATACCCCTCAGTCTGCTGTCAGCACTTTCGACAAACTTGTTTACCTTGTGGCTCTTCTTGTTCCTGTTTATTCTCTCAAGGCTAGACTGGAATCTTCTCAAGGTCAAAGTCACTCTGTCCAAGGGCCTCAGTCCAGCTGAGGTCCCCCACAGTGGGCCTCAGTTTTTGTGTGTTTGCAGCTATTGTATCTCAGATCCTGTCACAGCTGAGATCAAAGCCTGAGGCCATGCATCTCTTCCCAGCATTTTTACAGAATCGCACCCATTGCTAAGCCACCCCTCCACATGGGAAGTGGGGAGTAGGGGTACCAAAAGCAGAGAGAGCAAATAATAACAGAAACCAGATTTCGTATTGACATCCCCTCCCCCTGTGGGCTCAGCCTTACAAAGCACCACTTGCAAACTGGAAATGAGGTGCAGGCATATGAAACAGTGAAATAATAAAGCACGGGCTTCTATGTTTTCTGTGATGTATGCCTGCAAGCCACAAAAGTACAGCAAGGGGCTCTTCAGCATCACTTTCCAGTATTTCATACAACTGCTATTGCTGGAAACTTTGAAACTTAAGACAGTAATAATTGCTCATTTAAGTTATACATTTTGAAAGATACTGCTACCTAAAGCCAGTGTAAATGTTTCTGACACCAGGTTCAAGGACTGATGACATTTATGAGCTAATATTTAACCAACATTGAGAATGATCTATTTTGTCATTCCTTTTTTCTCTCCTGTATTTAACAGCCCATTCATTCGTTCCCTGTTACTTCAAGTTTCCTAAGAAACATAAATACCCTTCAAAGCATTTCTGGTAATCTTTTAGAAATTTTTCCCTATGTATATATACATTCAGGGAAGCATTCACTGCTTTGAGCAATTTTATTTTATTTTATTTTATTTTTATTTATTTCATCTCTGCATGGTTTTTTCTGGCTAATGCCTCCCCACTCGGAAGACTTGCTTCTGGCTTAAGCACCATGTTAAAAATAGTCTTGCTATTTTGGTCCCAAGTGCTGGACTGAAATCTTGCTCACTAATTGCTGTCAAAGACACAGAGCTGATGCATTAGTTTACAAGTACACACATCACCTCCATTTTGGGTTTTATTACTATTAGTTGTTGGTTTTTGGTGGGTGGCATTTGCAAAACATGGACGCTGCAGTGAAACATCCTGGCCACACACAGCTTTGCACAAAGCTTAAAATCTAATTTTAAAAGTTAAATAATATTAACATTGACAGCAAGTCCAAACCAGTGACCCCAAAATGCCAAAGGCTTTCAGGTGCTGTTAAAGCCACTGAAGCTCTCTGGCATTTAAAGGAAAAAATGGATGGCTTGGCAGTTGAACACTCATTCAGCAAAATAAACCCAGGCAAAACAAAATAGATGATGGTATGGTGCTTCGGGGATGAAGGTGAAGAAAAGATGCATGACTGCACATCAGTGTTACCTATTCTGCACATGCTGAATTGAGAAATCAACAGTGTAACAAAGCACAGACGAATGAGCGTGATTCTCTTGCAAAACAATAGGTATTTCCTGGGCAGGCCTGTCAAAGAGTATTCAGAAACAGCATTGTAAAAAGCAGCTAAATTCACTAAGAGGCAAGCAGTAAGTACGTCGCACTCCTGCATTGCATTCTTCTGCAGAGAAACATGATGTAACCAAGGATGAGCCCAGAGGATGGGCTAACAACCGCTGCTGGCGTGAGCTGTGCTGCCAGGAGGTGGTTGCACATCCCGGGCAGCACAGGAATCCACGGTGCTGCTGCCAGGCCCGCGAGCGCGAGAGGGCAGTGTCAGGCTGCATGAGAAGCAGCAAGAGCTGATTTGATAAGGCTTATCAGGAGCAAATATTACAGCACATTTAACGTGCCGAGCATCTTGCTGATACGGTTACTAAGGCAGAATGGCTAGAAGAAAAATCCAAGGAGCTTACATTTTATTTTCTCTTAGTCTTTCAAGTGTTCTAAGTTTGAGTGGGTTGTGTTTAAAATTGAAAGGCATAAAAAGTGGCAGCCAAGGAGCAAAAAAAGATAGGCAATTACTGGAAGGATTGTAACACCAGTGTTCCCAGTGGCTCTGAGATGTTCAAGACTGCCATCACTGACAGATCCAAAGCTCTTAAAGTGCCCTTGCCCTGAAGGAGGATCTCTAGATCATCACTTCCCTGTTTCACTGACAACACTCATCAGCAACTTACCTCGCACTAGAGCTGGAAATCCTACCAATACTCTGGGACATGGGCAACAAACTCCAGTTTGTCAGCAGTTTGGTCTTTCAGTATTTTGGTCACTGATTTTGTGGCCTCAGAGGGACCGAGTATCTGCTCACAGGCACTAAGAGCCATCTCTGGGAAACTGCATACCTTATCCTATACTGCTTTTGCTCTGAGGAAGGTTCTATGCAGTGCTGCTCCTCTACCTCAAACTTATGAAAGCATTTTAACAAGGATAACCTGCTGGCAGCAAGCAGGCCAAGGAGATATGCACCAGATTTGAAGCACCAGAGCTTCTTTCATTTTGCAGGTATTTGCATCAGTGACTCAGGAGGGTCTCCAAGAAGGTGACCTGGGACGTCATTTTAGAAGAGTTGTTTCAGACTCCTGTGGTAATTTGCTTTAAAAGCATAACCCCGTAGGAAAGGAGACCTTCAGAGGCCAGGGTGAGAGCAGAAGAAGCGCTCAGAGAATTTAAAGGTAATGAGATAAAGGATAAAGATCAGGTTTTCTAGAAGCTTCTAAGGAAATGAAGGGCCCAGCCTACAACCACATTTTGCATCTGGCTCCCATTTTTATAAGTTGCCTACTACTCAGGAAGCTGTTTTGCCTGGCCAGAGATTTCTCCAGAATGACATTCATTTTCAGCAGGGCTCTGCAGAAACCCTGTGAACGCTGCCAGTAGGATATACAACCCTAGCCCATCCTGCAGCATTTTCCAGGCACCAGCACCACTCTGGTAACTGTGATACCAATCACTTTTTCATTCTCTTTCCAGCAGAAGGAAGATTGTGCTTGATTGGGCTTCACTACTGATTTCATTTCTGCCTCCAAGATTCAATGCCAGCATATAAACACACTAAGCCCCCAGTATTCCTGTAGCTTGTGACTCACATGAATAGGAGAGCTTGGCACACATGTTGCCTGTACTAAGACTGTGACTCTAAGGAAATACTCAATCTCTGAGTCTCCTTTAGAGGCCTCTGAAAACACACAGCACACTTAAGTTAGCGTGCTGCAAGACTTCAATTTCACATCAGCTACATGGAAAAAAAACCCAACCAACCAAAAAAAACCAAAACCACAACCCACAAAACCAAAACAAGGGCTTGAAGCAAATGGGCAAAAGCTAGTTTTTCTGCTCTTCGCTTTCTTTTGGAAGGAATAGGACAAAATCAGCCTGGCAACACTTGAAGTGATACTACAAAGAATGTTGAGCAGGTACCACTGTCAAGGAAAACATTTAATTTAAAGATAGAAACTGGGCTCCCATACTTTCTGTGGGGCCATGAGCAGCCTGGCAGTGGCTTCAAGCAGGTTAAATGTGTCCCTGCTATGAGCTGAAGACATGATCTGTCTCCAAGCCATTACTAGAAAGTTTGTCAGCTATTTGAGTTGATCTCTGAGCCAAAAAAGTGTAGAGAAGTAACTTTCCTTCTACGTCCCAGTGCAGTATTTCACAGGTATACCAGTGAGAAGTGGCTGAGAAGCACAGCTGGCAACTTAACTTGTTTTCTAGGCCTCACTAATGAGGTAAGGAGGATTCAAGGCTGTTGAGAATGAGTGCCACCTAATTGGAAAATTACTTCAAGTCAGCACTTCTGCATGCCAATAACTGACAACATTATGATATACTGAGTACATTTGTAAGATGTATAGGTGGGAATCTGTAAAGTCTCCTCCTGAAATTATCTTAATTTTCATAAAATGTGTGCTCCAGACAACCTCATATAAAGTTGCATGCTGGTGTTTACCAATGTCAAGTCACCCCTGAACAATGTGTGCTCTAGGCACTACTAAGGAAGGAAGCTATAGCTCTTTCCACACACTCAGACACACACAAGACTCCTCATCAAATCCATGCTCTCAAATCCCATTGAACTTGTCTTGGAAGAAGTTAACCATAAGCAAGGACTGGAAAAGTTTGCCATAAAACAAAAATAATATGAAGGAGACTGAAAAGAGTGGGTGGGTCACAGCTGAGTTACCCATAGTTTCAGGAACTAACGAAGCTACCAACATGCACAGCACTGCTGGCTCTCACTGTGTTCCCAGAATGCTTGCAATATTGTGGTAAGATGTGTGCGATTGTGATAAAGCGTGGGACAGGCAGAACTACTGCTATTCACTGAATGGTGCCAAAGGTTCATCTCCTAATGCTTTGCCCACTACACTTCTATAATTAGGGACTTAATTCCTTTCTTCACCTTTTCTGATTCTTGATACATAGAAAGTAGTTGCATGCATGAGCTACATGGCTTAATGTTATCTCAATGTCATGGCTTGGGGCCAGTTTCATGATTTTTAAGCATTTGAAGTTGACAGTACCCACAGCTGTGGATTCTCAGCTGCAGATTCATGAAGGACCGTGAAAGCAAGAACAGTTTTCTTACAGTGACAATTGGGAGGCCTCAGTGCTTGCTGGATATGGTGGAAAGTTTTAACTTGAAGGATTCTTAGGCCTTTTTTCATAAAGAAGAAACTCATCCAAAGAGGGAACCAATATTAAGCACTACTGTCAGTAATCAGTGCCTTTGAGGACAACAACAATTCACCCACAGAGGATTCATTTATCTACAACTCAAAGAAGGAAACAATTTCATTACTGGATCGTCCTAGAAAAAATAAACATCTCAAAGATTTGTATTCAGGCAGTTAGTTTCATAAGTGGGCCAAAACCTCTGGTTTTGTAATGTGGCACAGTCCTCTAAAAGTCAGATTTCCACATAGTGCCAGTTTCTGAGCTCAGACGAAGAACCCACAAATTGGCTAGACCACGAGAAGTGCTTTGCACATATTATCTCCTATTGGGACAAAAATCTTTTAAAATCTGTCCGTAACTCAATGAAACCACAACAGTTACATCTGCAAACAATTTGGCCCATAATATTTTCCTCCCTAGTCATGCTTACACGAAGGAATAAATGCTACTTTTATAATAACTGCTTTATCCATGTTACTCACATGTACCAATGCTCAGCCTCTCTAAATAAAATACATAGGAGAAAGAAGGAAGATGATTTGGTTTAGATTTTATTGTCCCAGAATTGAATTTCATTAGGAACAAAGAAAAAGTCACTTCTAACCCCAAAATACAATTATTCTCTAGCTAAAATGCAGATGGTTTCACTTTGAAATGAAACTTTGGTAACAGCAATATCAGAACTCCTATTCATGCAAATAGTTTTTATTTGCAAGGGCAGTTATTCTTGAAGAAAGGACTCAAAGATGGAATTGAAAGTTGACTCAAAACATGCAAAAAAACCCTGTAAGTCTATAGTTCAAAACAGGACATTCTAGCAGAAATCCGCAGCTCATGTTGTATTGGGAAGCTCACACTGTGTTGGGCACAGTCAATCCTGACTGGACTAACTGACAATTACGTTATTTAATAGCCTTTTGAGTCTCAGAAATTGGCAGCAAACCTAATATTTCAGCTATTTGGGTAAAACTGTTCCTTGTCTCTAGGGTATTGCTGTTTATTTGCCTCAGCTCCATTAATTCCATCTTAACCAGGTATTCAGAAAATGTGTGAGCGCAGAATTGATCAGTCAAAACATACCAAACATTCTTTTCTAGAGGATTGAGAAATAATTCATTGAAGTAGTTCTTCTGCAACATCCTCTGGCTACATTGTCCCTCCCACTAGCTTCCTGTAAGGATAAAGAACTACATCTATCATTGTCCCATTTCTTTCTCTACAGACTTTAGCACATTATTCACATATACTTTTACTTCATTTAGAGCAGGAAGTCACATTTTTTTCCCATAATAAAACAGTTTCCACCCACTCCCCAAGAAAGGTATGTAAATTGTCACAGCAAGGCATAATGACATGCAATGGTAAAACTGTAAGCATGCTCATGTCCCACTGCTAGATCATATTTAAAGGTAAGCAAACGGAACAGAAAAAATAATGGAAAGACCAACTCTTAAGTGCAGGAGAGGAAGGAAGCTGGAATTATCTGCAGCCTTCACACAGGAAGGAGCAGATCCACATCTCCTTTGGGCAATTAAACAGACTGGCTTCCAGGTTAGATTTTATCTACAAAAACCTACACTCCTCTGAGTGTCTCACCAGACTTTGTAGAGTTTCTGGATCTATTTGGCTTGCAGCCTCTTTTGCCAGCCATGTACCAACCCTGACCTGCAGCGGGAGGTGGGCAGGGATCCCTTTGCACATCCCCAACACCCTGTCTGCCCTGTGCAGTGCACTCACGGGAAAGGTACCAACTGCACAGGTAGCACAACTGCTCTGAAATACTGAGAGGTTATGAAGGTGGTGCAAAATGAGCAGCATTATTGCCATTCATCCATACTGTATTTCACACATCAGAGAGGCATCTTTCTGCTTGCTGGAAATAACAGAGTGCTAGCAAACTGTAACTTTATGGCAAGAATCTATGTATGTAAAAAAATCTAAACACAAACCTAGGATCCCTATCTGAATTTTCCATCGCAAATAAAGGTGAACAGCATATTGAGTTTTTCATTTGGCCTTTTATAAAATTATGGGTTCTTTTCAGAATGCAGGTTTGATTTAAGCTCTGGTTGGTTTAGTTCAGGCTTGTTTCCAAACCTTTTAAAAAGCAGTTAAGTTAAAACAGTTAAAGGAAGTAGTGCAAGGTTTACTGTACTTTTTCCTTTAACAGTGAAATGTTTTGACTGGAAGCAATTTGGATCAGGAGCATTTTGTATTATACACATAGTCAGGCCACAGCACTGATCCTGACGATCCTAAGTGCAATACCAAATGTGGTGGGTATCCGTTGTTCACGCTTTGAAGTAATGGAATAATTTTACCATTAGGTGGCACCAGAGAATATCTTAACAGGAATAGGAAGGACCGCTGGAACTGAAATCTGGAATAGTCTTAAAGCAGATGTGGCAACTAAATTAGAAAACAGTCATCTTTGCTATACATATAAGCACTTTAATTACTTGTCTGTAAGTGATAGCTTTACACAGCTCGTCAGAACGCAAGTTACAGCTAAACCCATGATTTCTTTATTAGCAAGTTTGTTTCTATTCTTAATCACACATGAGAAGGACTTAATGTGAAACTGCCATACAGTTTGATGTGACTTCGATTAATCACTTTGTAGTGTTTTATCTGTCTTACTGAAAATAGAAATATCTCTGCCCAGACAATTCCAAATGTAGGCTATTAAAAAAGACCCTTTCAAAAGTCCCTGTGCATATCTGGTACTATTCCAGCTAGGTCTATGAATAATTTGCCAGCTAATGAGTTCTTTTCTGTTTATGAAATAATACTCTTAAGAATAGTAAGGCAGGACATAAGCAGTAGCCATGTGTTTCTTCTCAAATTCCAGCTAGACAAACGACCTGAAAATTGCTGTTGCAAGAACTTCTAAAACATATGGCTAAGTACAGGGAATTTGTTAACTTCTTGTGTCAGATCCAAGAGTTCCCAATTATCAACAAAAGATGGCATACCAACCCAATTACTCCTGATATATTCCAGTCAAGACAGATTCCAAGTAACCATAGCTGTGTGGGTGTTTGTGGTTTGAAATAACAGGAATCACTGAAAATTTAGTGTAAATAAAAAAAAGAAGTAGACCTTCTACATATCACATCCAGACAAATGTGTCCCAGTGTGCAGAATGTGCTTTCAACAGGAAGCAGGAATTTTTAGGCATTCTACCAACACTGATTTCAAGCCATCATAAACTATTAGAGGTACATTTACTTTCCAGCATTGCAGAAAACTCCTGCAACAGCTTATTTATTTCATTTGTCAGAGTGGAAAAAAAATACATGCTTCTTACATAAGATACCAAAAATGCACCAAATCATTTTCAATTATTTTTTTTTTTAATTATTAATTGCAGACTGCTTCTTAAGGCAACATCCCTGTAGTGCTGGATAAACATGGGATTACAATTAACAGTCAGAACACTGGGGGCATGATGCACATTACTGACATATCTGACTAAGCAACTGAGTCCAGTCCCACGTTGTTACTCACAGGAGTGCTTAGACCAAACTCTGCAGATACAATGTGTTTTCATACCATGCCTTACCCAAAGGCTCTCAAGGCATTCTACTTGACAGCAAGATGGAAAAATAATTATATATTCACAACAATGAAACAGAATTCATAGAAACTCTAAGGAAAAAACATGAGGAACACATTTGTAAACTAAACAGCATTTTATATTCATACTATAAAATCTATTACATCTTAAGAGCTATAGACATTGTCAAGCATTGTTCTCTCTGTACTATGTCAGTATGTTGATCCAGGTCATTGACAGTATATTCTTCACCAAGTATTTTTCTAGGTTAATTTTTGTTTTAATCACACATTAATCACACATTGGGGGATTGGACTGGATGATCTTTTGAGGTCCCTTCCAATCCCTAACGTTCTGTGATTCTGTGATTCATCTTGCAAGGAAGATAAAGGTCCACAGGTCACTTTGTGCTGCATTTATATTTGAATTCAGCATGTTGAAAGCCACTGCTTTGGTCCTTTATATTCAGCTTCCAACTACTGCAACTGTTCTGAGGTTTAGGCCATGGGTGGTAGCAAAACATACTAAATGACTAATATCCATAGACAAGCCAGTTACTGAGATGCTTGCCTTTTGATCAGTCACAGCCCTGTAGCCACTTCTCAGATGTAGGTCCCCTTGGGTCAAGTTGTGCAATCCCTACTAGAGCTGAGGTCACTCATTCCACTGCAGACCTCTGGCTTTCCTCGATTGGGAGTACTACCTAAATAAAGGCTTCATGAACTTCACTAAGGGGCCACTTGCTGAGGAAAAAAGACTGAAAGAAATCATGCCACTGGTGAAGGGAAAGGAAAAAGCCCCCTCAAAGCCTAAGAATCTCCTCATCTTCCTGAAGATTTCCAGTCAGACAAGTTGATCACGAGTGAGACTGGTCTGTTCCAACCAAAGTAAACAAAAATTCATGGAAAATGATCCCAGTATACTTAGAACAAACTAAACACTAAAATAACTGCATGTGCAAAAAATGTTTTTAAGAGTCTAGAAATGCAAACTTTTCCTAACAGCTCAGTTTTCACATTTATGAAACTGAAAAGTAATACTTTAATTAATCCTTCATTTATTACGTTGACTTTAAAAGTAGTACCTGAGCTATTAGTGTAAAACAAGCAGATTTTTTAACACACAAATCTGGTCCAAATAAGAAAAAAAATAGAAGTGAAAATTATCATTTTTGTACCTGCCTGGAGTTACCTTTAGCTGCAGTAGGAACATTCAAAAAACCTTAAGATCATTCTGAAATTGGTTACCCCCGTGCTATCTGCGTGCAGATGGCTGATGTATTTCTCCCAAATGCAAGATAAAAACTAAACTGTTGCTCCTTATCAGAGCAAATAATATCTGGCACTGTTCATAGGAATTTCCAATATTAACCCACCTGTAAACCAAAGAAAACATTTTCTCATAGCTCAGGAATCGCAGTGCCATGGCAGCTCATTTGTAAGACATAGGAATGTTGCTTGTGAAACTTAATCTGGAATGAGCACATGGAGGTTTTTCAATGATTAGCTACTGTTTTATCAGCTTCACAATGCAAAAAGATGAGTTTTAATAAGAATGTGGATGGTATCTAAGTGCCAATGCTTCCTTCACCACCAGAATAAATATTGGTAGTCAATAGGTTTTCCTCAGCGTCCGTACACACTGGTTTTCCTATTAAAATGCGGAAAAAGTACTCAGAAGACTGTGCAATGAATCAAAATACCTACTTCTAAGTCAGCAACAATCCACCTGCCAAAGCACTAGTCCCCTCTGCACAATACACTCCACTTGTCAAAGTTGGGCTCTCTCAGACATGCATGTATCTACAGCCAAATACATATTTTTCTCTCCTCTTTTTAATGTTATTAATTTTGTTAGGAACTGTACTTTCTCCCTCAAGGACATTGTTTCATATGCTGTAGATTGAAGTATGTGCCTCCATTCCTGCAGCATACTTGAGCAGACAAATGAATTCCATCACATAAGTGTATTAATTTTGATGAACATATTTGTATGCATAAAGCCAGGCTTAAGTACCACAGTGAGTGATGGCCTTTCTTTATAACCTTCTAGATTGTCTAGAATAATCTAGCTATCTTAATGTCAGGAAATCTTTGTGTAATCAATCATCTTTAGCTATTTCAGAATAGTTGTGTTAATGTTTTTTATGGTTATAGCTAAAAATTGATATTGCAGTACCATGGACTGCTTATGACAGGGTTCTGGATCCTGCTCGCTCACTCTCTCTCCCAAGGGACAGGATGTCACACATGAGTCACTTGACTACTACATTCTTGAAGGGGATTCAAGAAGTCTGTTCCCTACATCAATGTTCAGAGTCACTGCAGTGACTGTACCTCCACCAGTGGGTTATTTGTCTGTTGTACTGTATTTCTGGACTGTTTCTATATGAAAAAGATCGTGCATCTTTCATCTGCTCTCATCCCAAGACCTACGTGCTCTTTGCCACTCCAGCACTATTCAGTTGTTACACAAAATGAGTTCAGGACAGGCACAGATTGGTTAAGTGACCTTCATTTAGCAGACAGCATCTGTGGAGAAGCCCTTGTATTGCAATATCGCATCTCAGAAATGAAAGCTCCCATCTCCCTGCTCTCTCACTCTGAAATTGTACTGCTCTTCTGTAACTATTACCTTTCTTGTGCACAATGGCTGCATGGAAGGGCACTGCTCTTGTTACTTGGAGCCACTGTTGCACCTCTTAAGATTAATTTGGTTCAGTGGTCTCAGCCAGCGGTTTTGTACTGAATGTTAGAAGATGTGTTTATTTTAAATATCTCCACAAAGTCAGATAAGACACACTCAGACTATTTTAGAATAAAATGCATAACATTCTTAGAGCAAAATGTGCAAAACTCCCACAACTATAAGTTAATAATTAAAAGGCCTTCCCCTAGGGTTAACCAAGTCAAGTTAGCGATTCATCTCATTTAAAAGTGCACATACTAGGAAAAAAAAGGAATGGAAGACTGATTAATTATTTTGCATTTCATCCATATATCGCACTGTATTATAACTGCATACAGAAGTGCAATACACATCCAGAGAAGTAAAATACTGTTAAATACTTCGGTAGTTGTGACAGAGCACAGCAAGCCACATACCTTGAAGTCATCCAAGCCTCCCATTGCCCCTCAGATTGCTATAGAAGACATATCTGCATACCTGAAACTACTCTGGTGGCTGCACCAGTTCACAAACTATGGCATTCACTCAGAACAGAGGCAGACTTGTACATAGAAAAATACATTTGCAAAGTTACTTTTACTATTTTATACCTCCTGTATGGTTCATGATGACTGGTAGTCCTAGCCAGTTACTACTCCAAACGATACTTGAAAAGTAAATTTGCTTTAATCCCAACATTATTTACAGCTTTACAGAAAGACTAAACCATAGAAGGCAGCAAGTTTGAAAAACATTTCCAGGAGGCACAAAAATAAATTAGGTGCTTGATTCCTATTGTAAACGAATCTAAAATCATCCCCCCTCTAATATTCCGCATCTGGAATATTGCGTCCAGTTCTGGGCCCCTCAGTTCAAGAAGGACAGGGAACTGCTGGAGAGAGTCCAGCGTAGGGCTACAAAGATGATCAAGGGAGTGGAGCATCTCCCTTATGAGGAGCGGCTGAGGGAGCTGGGTCTCTTTAGCTTGGAGAAGAGGAGACTGAGGGGAGACCTCATTCATGTTTATAAATATAGAAAGGGTGAGTGTCACGAGGATGGAGCCAGGCTCTTCTCGGCGACAAACAATGATAGGACAAGGGGTAACGGACACAAGCTGGAACACAGGAGGTTCCACTGAAATTTGAGAAGAAACTTCTTCTCAGTGAGGGTGACAGAGCCCTGGCCCAGGCTGCCCAGAGAGGTTGTGGAGTCTCCTTCTCTGGAGACATTCAAAACCCGCCTGGACGCCTTCCTGTGTAACCTCATCTGGGTGTTCCTGCTCCGGCAGGGGGATTGGACTGGATGAGCTTTTGAGGTCCCTTCCAATCCCTAACGTTCTGTGATTCTGTGTAATTCCACCAGTTTTCTGAGAATCCATTTTTCTTAACGTACTCACCTACACCAACCAAATCCAGGAAGACAATAATCCCAGTAGTCTCCAGTTTATAATTTTGAAAGCAGATCCGCCTATGGTGCAGCAGAAAAACAATGCTAGTATGGTCCACCTTACAAAAGATGACTATGTAGTTAGTACCAGCCAATTTTAACATGTAGCTCCAGGGGAGAGACTAGCAGCTGCATCCGTTAGACAAAAACCAGTGCTTTAATGCCAAACGTCTGTCCTCATGCCCCCCATCTATAGGAATCAAAGCCTTATGCAGAACAAGACAAAAGAAGCAGCTTGTTATTACACTGTTTCCCAAGGGCTGTTATCACTCCATGCAGGTCCATCAGGGACTATCTTTAAAGAAAAAAAAAAAGAAAGAAATAAACAAAAAAAACCCACAAACAAAAAAACCCCAAACAAAACAAAACCAGCACCACAATCCTTAGGAAAAAAAGTGACAAGAAAAATATAAGAGTGTAGCACAAAATCCAAAGCCAGAAAACAGTGGGAGATTGGAAAGATAATCAGATGATACTAGAAAAATATATTAGTAAGTAATCATTGAAAAACTGGGACATAAAGAATGGCCAGATTTGTCAAGAATATGCCATGACTTCAGCTAGCAGATGTAGCATATAATAGTAGTAAGATAAGACTTCAACAGAGTTCCACAAAACATCCTTATAAGTAAACCAGAAAATCGTGGTCTTGGCTAAGTTTCTGGGATAAGAACATAAACCAGTTTGAAATGCAAATTCATAAAAAGCCTTCAGTATATTTCACACAAGAAGAAAAACAAATCCTAGACTTCCACCTAGACAAGGTGGAAGGTCACCAAACCCAGTCCCATGGTCACAGCAGTGCCAGTTAGCTCAGGTTGCTCATAGCCTGGTCCAGTCAAGTTTTAGTGCCTCCAAGAATGAAATCCCACACTCTCCCCATGTAACATGTTCCAATGTCTGATCATCCTTAAGATGATCATGTTCTAAACAAAATCTGTTCAGGGCTTTGTGTGCTAACCTGTGTCCATTACCTCCATCCTGTTTTCAGCTGACTGCTTTTTAAGAAATAAAAATTTAAAAAAAATAAAGAAAAAAAGAATGGCTATCAGGCAACCCTGCTATCTGCAGCCATAGTAACACTGGAGATTGTGCTGAGGGCAACACTGATTGTTCCAGAAAAATACTGTTACATTAAATGTTTGAGTTTGGAAATAAATACTAAGTTATGGCTTACACTATTTTTCAGATTAATTCAATGTCCATATACAGTCTTATTAATTACAGTGAAAGCCCAGGTTTGGCTTTAATATTTGTAGCCCATACATGCATTAAGAGGGCAACCATTCCTACATAATCAGTCTTGCTTATGACTGTGTTTAGAAGTTTCGTTGTTTTGGTTGGGGGTTTTTTGTTTAGTTGGTTTTATTTTGCCTTTTTTTTTGCCTTTTATTTTTTTTAAAGAGTGTTATGAACATTAGCCCAGAAATCACTGAAACATAGACTTTTTTGGAAGTAACATTTTAATAATCAGCATATTAGCAGATTGAGTAGCAGGTATTTGTTAGGCAAACTAAAGAAGATGCTGCAAGGTATTGGCAAAGAGTACTTGCTACACTAAGGTCTCCAGACCAGATCTTTATCTGTTACATGTGCAAATTCATTTACTCCAACTCGTGTAAAAATACCCAAGAGCAAAATGTATTCCTTCATGTCCACTGAGGTTCTTGGCCATTTACAGTCACTAACCTGATAAAACTCTATTACAGACTTGTTTCAGGAATGTAATTCAGTCATTTCAGTGCTTCCTGTTTCTGCCTCTGTGGGCTAGTAAACTTGACTTCAACAGTTTGGTTACTTTAACCTAGCTTTTCTTGCCATTGCTATGATGTTTTTCTTTCTTCTGAGTACTGTGAGTCATTTCCTTAAATCCTTGCTGGTTTGGCTGCAGTCTTTAGGACAGCAGGAACTGCCAATGCTCCTCTTCCACTTCTGGTTTTAATTCCACTGTGTGCTAGAACCATTTCTCTATTACGTTGGTTTTATCGAAGGTATATTTGTTGAAATAATTAGATTGGCACCTGATGTAGATCACCTAAGCTCAGCTGTCAGCATTGCCATACACATTTATAAGCCTTTGAAGCCATACAAGCTTACAGTTGCTGAGGGTTCAAGCCCTATGTTCTATTACCATGCTGACAAGGCCCTCGCAGTTGCCTAGCTGTTTCCCATGTGTTCAGAAACATGGCTGCACCACTCCATTCTTTCATTTCTCAGTTTAGCCTGAAGGAATAAGTGGAAAGAAATCTTTACGCTTAAGTATGTAAAGACTTCTGACGCATTTTAACAGCTCAAGGAGTCCTCTATGTATTCCTAAGGCTTGGGCACTGGAAAACACACACACACAAAGGAACAAGAATATCACTACATGAAGTCTTTGACCTCCTGAATGTGAACAATTTTTTTAATTAATTTATTTCTCTACTGGATCACATACAGAACTCAAGCAAATTCTTGATAAATAAATCCAGATGGAGAATAAAGGTTTCCTGAGGGATACATCTCAAGATGATAGTCCAGAAAAGACCAGGAAAAGGTAGTTTGCATTATGTTTGAACCACTTGGGCTCAAGACTGTTACGATTGCTGAAATGGTTCTTGCTGATAGCAGACTTTAAAAGACTCCGTAAAAGTATAAGACACCAAATGGCATTCCACAGTATCTGCTTCACCAAATTGTTACACAGATAAGGCAGAGAAAATGGGATGACTGCT
>NW_010171108.1:0-7990 GCF_000695765.1 Mesitornis unicolor | reverse complement strand
AAACAGGGTACTCCAGCCTTTGGTAACCTTCTCACTACCACCAATAGAAATGGTGCACATTTCTCCTATCACCGGTGCCGGATGGAGTTGCAAAGCCAGACTTGCTCCTCCTCCCCACCACCCCCAGCCATTTAGATCATGGCTACATTTGCCTCAGAGAGAAATACACCAGAAAAACTAAACTACTCCCTTTCTAGTCATGACCCATGTTTAACATATGCATCACAAAAAAAATCTATTTTTACTAAAAATGTAATCGCACAATAGGCCCATGGCCTTGGTAAACCTAATACCCCAAAAAGAAAGAAATCTTTCCCTCTCTCACTCATAAATTAGATATTGAAATGATCAAGTTACACAGCATATAATAAAGTATGAGATCTGAAAGATAAAAAACCAGGACTGTTCTCATGCATCCTTACAATGCAATTTGTATAGCTTGGCTACTGCTTTGCACATAACTACATTTAACATTTAGAGAGGTACTGTGCTGAATTTAACGTAATAGCTATACAAATAGGAAATAAAAAATACTGAGGAACATCATCTCCTAAAAACGCCACCTGTTCTGAATTGCTATTACAAAACTAAGCTTCTAAGCAATGCAGGAAAAAAAATGATGCAACAAGAATATTATTTCAACTGTTTCCTCATGCTTACAACGAGGCAGTCTTCCTGCCTCCCACTAAGTACTTGCATCTCTTCTCACAAGGACAGGAGGTATTTTTTGTTCTCAAAGCCAGTTGTGTTAAAGTTCACAGACCTTTTGTCTCCCTCCCTTTACCAGAGGTCATATGTTTATTTTACCTTTGAAAACAGAACAAAAAGTTCTTCAGGAATCATGCAAAACCAAAGACGTCAAAGCTACTAAAAGTTATTAGGAGAGGAATGGAATTGATTGAAAATGAAGAGATCTTTTCAAGAGTAGCTCTTTTCCCCTGCAGTTCTAAGATCCAGTGAAATATCAGGGCTGCCTAAGTCAACAAATTATTTTAGATAAACCAAACTAAACAAATTATTCCATTTCCAAAGGGAAAGAAAAATAATTCCTTTTTTGTTGTTTTGCTATGACTTTTTACTTTCAATATTCTGTTCAGCTACTTATGCCTGTATAAAGTAGACATCGGTGTTACTTTGGCAATGAAATATTGGAAATTCTGAAATAGTAGCATTTGATAATGAAGGAATAAATAATTACACAGAATGAAGGGTATTGGAGAAACTGTTGCCTGCACTTCAGATTGCAGCTCGTAAGGTTCTTTCTTTTTTCCAATACCATGTTTATATCATTTTGTGTTACTGATAAAGCCTGATCTAAAGTTCAGTATAACTCCACTAACATAATTCCTAACACTTCAGTCACAGTTAGACAATTTGAAGTCTGCAGTATTGACACTTACCCACTTGGGACTTGGGCTCCTTTTCAGAAATAAAGGCCAGCCGGCTGATAAGGGCCATTCCTATGACAAGAGGAAAGTTTCTACCAGGGAACAGAACAACAAGACTGCTCCACAAGGCAGGACAAGCCAGGAGCATAGAACAACAGTGCCTCAACAAGTCGGGTACAATTCCACACTATTTCAACAGAGCAGGAAGAACAGGCTACTGATAGCAGGTCCTATCAACAGTCTCAGACAACAGTCAGTGATTAATCATCCAGATCTATCCAGGGAGCCCAGGCAGGAACAGCAAAGACAAGGCAGAAGACTACCTACAACACAGGCCTAACCTCCAACCAAGCCAGAAACAGGACAAGAGACTGAACACCAGCATAGCTCAAACCAAAAACAAATACTTGAGCCTGAGCTTAAATGGAGCTCCTGGGCCCATGGGTGGAGAGTGTAGGTGGAGCCCCAGGTGAGGCTGGCCAGGGAAATTAAAGCTTATTTGTGGACTCAGAGCCCTGATAGTGCAAGAGCGTGGCTATTGAGGACTGACAGATGAGTAGTTGTGTAGAACAGAAGCAAGCACGTTCTGATTGCTAAATCTATCTAGGTGGCTTTTTACAGAATAGTGACTCACAAAGTGCAATCATTTTTTTTAGCAGTGAAGTATTAGACTTGTATAAGAAAAAAGATCCTCAGATCACATTTTCCTGTTTAATTTCTGGTACATAACCAAAGGCTGATATCAGCAGCTATTAGCTTTTACTACTGAAAAGGAAATGCATGAATTATACCATATTCAAAACCTTGAGTGACCAAGTATGTCTGTGCAGCAAAAAGGAGAATTTTTCTCCATTGAGGGACTCTTATAATAATGGATTTTAACAATGTGTCATTGTTAAATGCAGCATTTTAGCTATGCTAAGAAATTACATTACATGTGCAAATAATAGCAAAATAAAAATGATCAGACTATTATTAATAAAGAAGTTTGAACCGCTTGGAACTCGACTCCAGAAAACACATTAACATATCTGTAATTTTATTCATATTAATTTAAGAATATAGAGGAAAACTGTTTAATTATGTATTTGGCTTTGAGTGAAGGATTAACTCCACTCAGTGGTAAGGTTAGATCAGAAATTATTTTAGATACCCTCTCCCTCTTTTACTAAAGGCATACTTTCCTGCCTGCCACTTTAAACTTCTTTGAGTGAAACAGAGGGAATATGAAATACCTAAAAATCACCTATGAAAGGTGCAGTGGCAAGAAGGGAGTTTCAGAACAGGAATAATTTTTCTTAATCCAGGAGGACTTTTTTCCAGTGGCTTCTAAAGAAGAGAGAGAGACACAGTCTCTCTTCCTCTTAAGAAAGAAGATAATATGGTTCTAAAATCCAGGACTTAGTATTTAGATTTTAATTTACTGAAATCATTACAAAACAGCTGTTCTTAATTTATAGATAAATAATGCCGTTCCTTCGATAGCAGTGCAGGATATTACCTGACATAAGTTGATTCCCAGTTCAACCCTCATGTTCTCACTCTTTTTGGTTCTTTATAGTGCCATCTCCAACTACACTCTAGTTCATGCTATCAACTATTCTCCTTACAAATTAGGCAATATCAATATATTTCTTCTCACTGGTAATATTTAAATTTCTCTTTATAGTTGATTTCTAATCAGATTTAGAATGTGATTTTTTTACTTTGCTTCTGATAGCCAAAAGATTCTAGGAGTGCAATTTCCAAGAGTGAAAATTCCTGAATTTCTAAGTCTCCTACATTTGTTTCTAATTCTCCTAACATTTCACCAAAGACAGGGTTCACAAAGTCTGTCTGTTGAAAAGTCTTCCAGAAATTAAGATGTTTAACACTGCACGGCTGTAATAAATAACAGTGTATATATAAGGTTACACAACACATCCAGTGCTACCAAATGTTAACATCCTGTGTGTGATCAGTTAGAACGTTTAAGCCTAGACTTTTTTAGATCCTCATTTTCTGTCAGGTTCACCAAGGTGCTATTTATTCCCTTGCTCATTCTCACAACCCTTAATGGCTCTCTTTAAAATTCTTTGGTGAAGAGGGAGTCACCAGAAAACCGGAAAAGGTGAAATATAGTGACTATCTTTAAAAAGGCAAGAAAGCAACCAAGAAATTTTAGCAAAGTCATTTTAACTTAAGATCCCAGAAATAGTCTGGGGGTAAAAATATCACACAAATTTGATCAGATAACTTAATAAGAGGGTCTATACACAGCCAGTATAGATCTGACAAGAATAAATCCTATCAGACTAATGTGCTGCTGTAATAAACCAGGGATGTTTGCAGACAGGGCAGTAGCAGCAGAGGCCATGCTTCAGGACTCAGAGTTTAAACAGTGCGTCCTGTAACATTGCTACAAAGTATAGCACAAATTGCCACTCAATGACATGAAAAAGGGTGAGTAAGCATCTCCACACAGGAGTGTTATCATTGTATCACTGTCAAAATGAAAGGATGTATCAAAATAGGACTGTGATATTCTATTCTGGGCCCCTATCTCTTTCTTGTTTCATTGACAATCTGGGTGAGGAAATGGAAAGTATGTTTCTTAGAGGCATAAAAAATAAAGCTACAGAAGTACAGCATTAGCGCAAATAGATGTTAAAAACTCAGGGAGACAGTCGTTAAGAAAAACAGGATGAAATTCAAAAGGGACAAGACCAGGAGACCACGCTGAGCAAGAATAATCAACACCACAAATACACAATGAGGGACAATTAGTTAGAGTGGTTGTCCAGAAAAGGACCTAGCAATTACAGTACATCAACACAAGCCAGTAACACCATGCCACAGAAGTAGGACAAGCATGACATAGAGATGAATAAGCAGGAGTAGAGTTTGTGAGACCCCTGATAAGATCATGCAGTTCTGCTCAGTACTGGTGAGGTCTCAGCTGGGCACTCTTCTCAGTTTTGTGCTTTTTATTTCAAGAAGGAGTGGAAAGAGTTTACTGGAGAGCAACAAGAGACACGACCTCTGAGAATGAGCTGAAAGACTTAGGATTAATGGGCTAAATGAAAAGGACACTTAGGGACTGATAAATGCTTGATGAAAATCTTCAGAAGCATCAAAGGCTGATACAAAGAAGAAATCATCCATTTACCGTGTCCATGGTGGTCAGGACAAGAACTAATGGCATTAAGTTGCAGCAAGTTACTTATTAAGGGGAAAAAGTACTTCTTGATGGTAAGTGAAGCACAGGAATTTCCTGGAGGGGTCATGGAGACCTCATCATTAGAAATTGTAGAGGAGTGGATAAACAAATATCTGCCAGGAATGAATGCAGCATAGTTAGGAGATGAACTAGATGACCTTTTTGAGATCTCTCTCAAGCTTTTTTTTTTATGGTCCCATGATTCAGTATAACTAAGAAGATGTTTCAGAACCTCTCTGCTCTTACGGTTAGAAAAATAATTTATCTTGGGAATTTTGAGGGGTGGAAAAGTTTTTATAACAGTCATGGAGAACTTTTATTTATTTGCTGATATGCTTTAGGTGCATGGTACTTTAGTACCTAGTAGGCCACATTAAATTATTCTGAGAAATTTGAGTTAATGGGGCCTACTATGGCACAATATTATGAAAGTCAAAATATTATGCGTTCCTCTGCAAAATAAATGAATGCAATAAATAATGCCTTTCAAAACATCCCCAACATTAATTTTCACCAGTAATAAACCTAAACCTAAACATCTAAAACCAAATTTAGCATTGTCTCTAGAAAAAATATTTCTGGATACCACAGATCACTTTTAAAGATCCTGTGTGCCTCCTTCTCTTTCTCCACTTTCACTTCATAGCTTTCTTGAGAGTAATAAATAAATGCAAGTTCTGGAATACAGCAAGACTGTGCTGTATTACTGATAATTTATATTGAGTCAGTTTTCCATTTATAAATAACCTCTACATCTTGCGCTCATGGAGTGCAGAGATAGCCAGCCACCAGCCTCGTGCTTTGGCAGCAGCAGACCCAATGCCACCTAATGGTGCTCTCTGCATAGTGTCTGCCACTTCACATCCACAGGCCCAGGGGCACACCCACATTCCTCGCAGGAGAGATCCTGTACCACTCTAAATCTGGGAGTTCTCTGCAGTCCAAAAGAGATGTGATTTATTACTGTAGATCAACCAAGTAATGAATCTCCTTTAGCTTCATAGGATCTGTTTCACCTCAACACATACGTCCTGGTTTACTGGAATAGAATCACAGAGCCAGTGAGATAGATCCTGTTATTCTCTTCTTTGATCAAGCTACTGGCCACAGAAAAATGGCCAACATAAATTATGTATGCCAAAGTCAACTTCACCTGATGTTCTTTCTAGCTATTTGAACTTTTATCTGCCAACTTCTACCCATTTTCCCCAATTGTATCCACATGTAATATTATTTTAGCCATTGAAATGTGGGTTTATACTTAGTTCAAGTTTTCTGCGTAACAGATATTTTATTCTTCCACTGCAATGTACTGAAAAAATAAAATGTTATTTATGCAACAGAAGTGATACTCTACTGAATATCTATCGCAATAATAACTCCTAATCACTAAAATGACTTCTTTTTTTGACCATTTATATGGATTTAAATAGGAAATCAAAGAGTTTACTTCTTATTTTTAATCTAAAACAACACCATGAAATGGTTATTTTCAGTGAAAAAAACTAAACTGTGTACATTATTATTTTTTAAGAGATCTTTGATTTATTATAATGTTTACATGGCTGCTGAAAAAAAAATAATGCTGAGTTCACCCATAGCTAATGGATGAGAAAGAAGGTGTCTGTGGCTATAGTGCTGGAACTGATAAAACGCAAGGACCTCCTACACTGAGAATCTCTGACTGTAAATCTCATTAGTTTATGAGTTAAAAACACCCAAATAATTGTTTTGCTCGGAGGTGATAAGCACCTGAAGCTGCTACAGACTGTAATTGGTGCTGCCAGCACTCATAACTTCTGAACCTTTGGATTGTGTAACTCACTGATCCTGGCATCTAGGAGACAGACGACTCCAGCTGGTGCTGATATGAAGTGAGGCAGCAGACTTTGCTGAATTTCAGGGTTTTTTTTAATATGGTCAATGTTCACTTTCCCATCTGAGAAAAGAAAAAATAAAAAAGGTGGTCGGTAACTGTAAACTTCTTAACTGTGAAGAAAAGACTTTCAGTCTTTCCTCAAACGGCCCTGCACACCTGAAGTGTCATCATGCTACAAGCAACCTATTGACAGAAATGGAGATTGCGCTGTTTTCATCACCTATATTCATATTTTTCTATTGTCTTTTACCTTAGCCATTTAATTTCCCATGGCCATGAGAAGTGTCAGAGGATCTTGAGAGCAGTATGTTGCCTGCAAGCCACTGGCTTCCACAGAGGCTGGGAGACCGCTAAGAGAATTAAATACTACAGTTGAATCCTGCATGTTTCCATTAAGAGTGCCTCCCTCCATGCACAAAATGTCCAGTAGAAAAGAAACCATGGGTGTTGTAGAATTCACACTGTCAAGGGGAATGACTGTGGAAAATATGTAAGTGGGAAATATGTAAAGACTCAGTGAGCCACAATCTGAACCTCTGTAAAAATTACTGCATATTGCAGCTGGACACAGTGCAGTTCCCATCTACCTGGAGTATCAGTGCAGCTCCTGATGAATTTTAACATGGTCCTTCAGTCTGAGGTTGACTATGAGGTGAGTTCAGCATCCCCTTAGTCAGCTTTCTTTTCTGCGTGTGTACAGCAACCTGGTTTGCCCATCATAAATATACAGATGCTTCAGTACTGGGGAGAATACAGAAAACAGGCATCTGCAGTACTGCAGGAGAGGTGTGATGCCCTCAGGGTGGGATAACTCGTGGGATTCTAGACGTGGTGCTGCCAGAGTGCCAAGCAGCAGGCTGCTTTTTCACCATAAAGTAGCAACTAACTGAAACAGAAAGTTTCTGTTGGAATGTGCAACGTGCAGCATAACTTTTTTGTCAGAAAGGATTTCTCAGATTCAGGAGAAACGAGCTGGCTGGCACCAGAGAGCCTAAGGGAGAGAGGTGTGCAGGCCTCGCCTTCACCAACCTGATTTAGGTAGCCAAACTTCGGGCAGCGATTGGCCTTCTGGGTGGCATGTTTGTAAAGTGGTATGAACTGCGCCATGGCAAAATCTAGCACTGGGATGCTGGGTGTGGATTAATGTAGTTATGCCTTGAAGGTTTGGGATGTGTAAGTTAGCTTCTCACGGTGTGGCGCAGCACGAGGCATTTCGCCTTTCGGAGGTTTCCTACAGAAAAATCGCCGACCTGAAAGCCAGGCCCTCATCGCCATGGGATTTGTCAGCCACGCCAAGCCAGCGGTGTTTCCAGAACACGCAGGCAAAACTTTGGCTGCTCCTTCCTGCCGCACACACCGGCACGTTTCAGGGGAAGCGTTTTTTGGGCAGGGGTGTTATTTAGGGCCCGGTTTCCAGGGCCGACACCCCGACTGTGGTGTATTTCAACCGGTACCGCACGATCGCCGCCGACCCTCCCTCAGGCGGCTGAGGTGGAATGGCAGAGGCCGGATGGCTGGGGTGAC
>NW_010171107.1:0-76149 GCF_000695765.1 Mesitornis unicolor | reverse complement strand
ACGAGGAGCGGGCTAGGCAGGAGTGGATGTTCGGTACGGGTCGATGCAGAGCCTGAGACTGCAGGGACGGATTTGACATTCACTTGCAGCGAGTGTACGTGTTTTTAGGGGCTGGTTTTGTATTTTCTTATAAATATTTTTGATTAAGATTATTTGGTAGGAAAGGTAGTAGTATTGGACATTCTGGTATGCAGAAATGTTATTGCAGGCTTTGGCAGTTCGAATTCCTGGTTGTCGAGCTAGGACAACGAGCTAGGACAACGAGCAAGTCTGCGCCTTATGACTGGTAAAAACTTCACACAGGGATGTTAAAACTTGTAAAGTTGCATTAGTGTTGACAATGAGGGAAATTTTTTTTTTAAGTTTAGTTAAAATAAGAGTAAAGTTTATTGAGATATGGGAGGAAGGGTGGTAAGAGAGGAGGGAGGCAGATAAAGTTGAGTTCAGCTTTGTGCTTCTATAAATGAAATTTTATTTTTTTGAAAGTTTGGATTCATTATTTGTAACATTTCTTTAAGTTTGGGTTTTGATTAATTCCTTATAGTTGTGACTGTGAATTGTACTAAAGTTTAATTTTAGTTTCACATGCCAGAAATATTGTCCCTGTCTTCAGAAATATTCAAGCTATATTGTAGGTTTTAGTATTTTGCCGCATGAGGTGTAATATTCTCTACTTATGTATGAAATAACAGTTGAGACCCAGAAGACCGATTACTTCTGGTTGTGTGCTGAATGAAGTTTGAGTTTCTCTTCCTTTTCCTGATGGTTTGACACAATGAAAAGGAGGTGGGGGAGGGAGGAAGCCAGTTTAATATTACACCAAGTCTAGAGATATATTGAAAGCTTCACTCTTGAACAGAGGATTGCTTTTACTGGCAGTAAAATATACAAATTACTGACTAGTTCATGATGCTGTATCACAGTATGTCAAAAACATAGCAAATGCAGGATGACCTTCTGTTTTAAAATTCAGAACACCAGGAGGTTAGAAACACCTTAGAAAAACATTTTCATTCTGTGGGATGTTTGTTCTATTCAGTCTCTGCCACTGTAGTTTTTGCTGTTTTTAAGGAAGCAGAACTTTAAAAATGACGTGAAGTATGTCTACATCTACATTGCAAACCAAAAAACCATTAAATCTCTTTGCAGGTTTTGAGCTGTTTTGATGTTTTCTTTGGGGAACTGACATTTGAAATATCTGGAGAATCAACCATTGCAGTGAGGTGTGTCAGTGATTTAGGCCCGGAAAGTGGTCCCTGATCTGCCAAACAAGTCCCCTGCAGAGTTTGCACCTGTGAGGGCTTCTGCTGCTGCTGAATCTCTGTGTTGGTGTGTTTCAGTGCAGTTGAAGTCTACTCATAGCACCCGTTTTAAGGTAGTACTATAACAGCCATAGTGATTTTCAGAAAAAACAAGTATACTTTTCTGGGATTTCAGGGCATGTTCAGTCAACATTTCCTGTGCTTTAATTTAATGCTAAGCTAGACTGAATTCAGCATTCAACAGAAAATTGGTAGCTAAAATCAGCCTGTAGTTTGGATTATCTATGTGCATATGTGTTACCTACTTTGAGTCAATTTAACAAAGATTTTAATTATCTGAAACTTCTGTCATTGTGACAGAAAAACCCCAAACAACCCTGTCAGTATCTTCAGTTTGATACATTCTCTCTATATTAGATAAACAATATTGTCTACAACATTTTTGCTACTAAGTCTGTATTCAGACACATATTGAAGTTATTGTTAGGATTTAGGTGGGAGTTCACAGTTAATGTGATTTTTGTGCGCTTGCCTTTTTATCGCACCAGCTTTCAAACATGCAAACAAATAAAACCAAGGCATTCTACACATTTTTATTCAGACTGAAGCTAGTTATTGCTTTTTGAAATTGAATTAGTCAAATTTTAGGGGAAAAAATAGTTTTTTGAAGTCACGTTGTCAGAATCAGACTTCCAGATATGATACTGTTTTTCTAACTGTTAGAAGCATCGGTTAATAATTTATATGCAGTTTGCTGGGTTGTCTGTAAATAAAGTAATGTTCTGAGGTCCCTGTAACTGAGCTAAATTTATCTTTTGACTGAAACTTTCAGAAATGAACCTAGCTAATATTCACGAGTTGTGGGTGCTAGGAGCGAGAGGGCATGCCAGTAGTGCTTGCTGTGGAGCTCAGGAAATGGCTGGTTTGTGTCTCAATAACTGAATGTAGCTGTTTCTTGGTTTCCTGGAGTAGTTGTTCTCATGTGATGATGAAGATTCAAGTGATGATAAGAAACATGAAAGCGAAGTATATGTGCTTCCTTACACAATGAATTAATGTCTTCCAAAATCTGAGGTTTTAAAAATGTCTTGAATGCTTTGCATTGCTGAAACAGCTATTGCATTTCCAGGCACATTTTTTCCAGGGTGGTTTTTGTCTCGTTATGTCAAGCTTTGTCCTCAAAACTTCACAGACATCATTCAGCACTCCTAGAAGACATTGTCTTGTCATTTCTTTCACACTTCAGCAAGTGTATATTGTGTTGTAGTTCTTATCAATGTCACCGTTATGTATGAGGGTTGTGGGTGGCCACATTCTTTGTGTGAATATTTTTTAAACCAGCAAGCCCAGAACAAGGATTCCGCTACATTTTGCTTAGATCTTTGTTGTCTTTAAGCTTTGTTGCTTTTTCAGAGACAGTGATTCTTCTGAAATTTGGAAATCAGTAACATTTGATACGCATTTTGCTAGGAAACCCAGTTGTTTGGAAGTGTTCTTGTGTGAGTAAACAAGTACTTTGTATTGTTCATTGTTCACAAAATATCAAAATACAGCCCTTTTGCATTGCAACACAGATGAAAGTAGCTGAGAAACCAACAAGAATTCTGTTTGGGCTGCGTGGTATTTGTTCTTTAGCAGAGCCCAAAATGCTCTGTGAACACAGCAAGACCTACGTGAAAGGTGCTATGTACGAAGATGCATTTGGATTACGTCTTTAACGAATATCTCTGTAAATGCTTCCAAATTTTCAGTGATAAAATAGATACGTAGTTTTCCTGGGGCAAATTGCTTCATCCAGAACACTGTTAAGCGGAGAGCCTGAAAGAAAGGGGTCTTGTTTCAACATCTACAATTTCAGAATTGTGTTTCTACTGGATAATTGCATTCCAAAATAAAATGTAAGTGGAAGTTGTCCGAGTCTGAAGTCTTCAGCAGTAATTAGAGGAAATGGATGGCTGTGTAATAATCTGTTATTTTTTGTTGCTTTTAGTCAAACACATTCTTCAATTGCTTTTTGCTGTTTGGGATAAGCATGTGATGCCAGTGTGTACGTATTTTTATTTAAAAAGGAGCATAGCTTGACTTGTGAGTGGAACTGAATCCCTTCATAACACAGGGTTTGTAATAAAACATATGAGTACTCAACTGTGAGAGTTACTATCTGGTCCATTTTTCACATGCTGGTGCACTTAAAATATGATATTAAGAGTTACGGTTCTGTTTGATTTAAAAGTCTTAAAATTTCTGACCTTCTCCATGGCCTGGTATTCTTTTTCCACGTGCTCTGCATTGAGATCTTGTGATGACTTTCTCCTGTGGCCTGTTCTTGCAAACTACTGTCAAACATCACGTCTTCTCCATGCTTGGCTTCAAATTTCCCCACTGCTGACCAATATAATATAACTCTGCAAAATACCTGGCATTCTTATGGTGGTATATTAATTTTGTATGAGAAGCAATCAAGTCTCTTTAATGACAAGGATTAATTTGGTTTGAATTGGTGAGACCTATAGCTGATAAATTCAAGCATGTGTGTGTATGTGTAGAAAAACCGGGCCCTGGATTCATAACCTCTTCACAGTCTTCCTCATCAAGGGTTTAATCAATTTAACATATCTATGCATCTGCTAAAGAAAGAGACTTCAGTGGAGTGAGATATCTTTCTCTTTTTTTTCCTCCTTCTCTTGGTGTCTTGGTGCTGAAACGCTCTAAATTTTCTTGTGTGTTTTCCTTGAAAGTACTTACAAGTAAGCAGTGAAAGGGCACATGAAATTATCAGCATTTTTTCAGTCGAATGATTAGCACTGCCGAACATAAAGCATGTACAGGGGAGTCGATGTCATGTCGGGACCAGCAGTCACCTGCCATCGCTCCGCGTGGCTCTGCGGAGTAAAACATTTTAGGCTTCTGTGTATGTAGAGAAGGCACAGGTTGGCTGGGTGCTGGGGATGCTGCTGCACAAAGGGCACTGAGGTGCTGATATACTTATGTTGACACTTTGATTTAGCTTTCCCATCTCTTACTGAAGGCTTTGCTTCTCTCTGTTGGTTGGTAATAGTTTGTGGAAGTCAATAAGTAAACAAAGGCTGCCCTGTCTTTTGAGTAATAACAAATACCTTTATCTAGATGTTGAATGTTCCCGCTTCAATAGTATTTCCAGTGCCTGAACTCAAAGCTCATCTGAGCTGGCACCGAAGTAATCAGAGTTTATTTCTTATAAGATTTTTAAGATTCTATAATTGTATTTTATTTAAATTAGATAATTTCTATGTGTGCTATAAATTCTAGCTAAATTACAGATGAAGATAACTCAATCCTTTGTTCCCTGGGGGATCAGATCTCTTATTTGAAGTTGCTCGGAGCTTGATCCTGTGCTTTTTGCCCTGTCCAGACCTCCTTGACTCCTTATGTTTGCCTACTAGCATCAACGATACACTGTAACTATTGGACTTCGGTCCATGTTTCATTCATTAGTGGCTGATTTTAGCTGCTGCTTTAAGGTGGTTTTTGAGCCCAGCTGGCAGAAAAAGCATCATGCTCGGTTTCTCTTGTCAGAGCTAAGCCCGAGGGAGCTGGGCAGGAGTTTTGTTTATGTTTGGGAGCCGCTCTAAACAGGCATCTGCAAGGGTTTAACGTGAGCATCGATCCCCTTGCCATGCAGTCAGCTCAGCTGTGTGGGTAACGATCATCCCATTAAACTTTTAAAACAGTGCGGTAGGAATAGCATTGATCTGAACTGTTAATGACTAGGACTAAACGTGCCAGGCTGGAAGGCTTTCTCTTAAATGAGGGATGCTTATGGCATTGATTGTATAGTCAGTCCAATGGCAGCTGTTATGAAAACACTGGTAATTATTACTGGTCGTTTTTCTAATCTTACTCATTACTATTGCTATTACTCATTACTCAATTTCTACTGTTACTTATCACTGGCAATATTCTTAGAATAATGGCCTTGCTTCTCTGCAGGATTAGTCTTTGGTACAAAATCAAATTCACAGGTTTATTACCTATATGCTTGACCCGGTTTGAACTAAATAAAACTAATTTTCTATTTAGTGATTTTACTTTTCATCTCAGTCTCTTCTTAGTGGCTGAAATTGCTGAAACTAGCAGCATGTTTTTCCAGTATGTACTGCTATGAGTGATAGTGTTCAAGGCCACTGTCTCACCATGGGTGCCCTGTCTGTGACTACGGACAAGGGGAGCAGACCCAAAACTGACCAACTCGATATTCCATCCCACATATGTCATGGTCAGTATAAAGCCAAGGGATCACAAGGGTCTCAGTCCTTCTGCCTTGGACCCTTCTGTCCATCTCAATCCTGCAATGGCCAAGGTCTGAGCAGAACCCTGCTAGTTTGTCTGCCTCTGATACTGATTCGTGAGTTCCTGCATCCTACTCCCACTACTGCTGAGTCTGGTCTGGGACTTTTCCAGTGCCCTGCTCCACAGAGCCTCTGGTGACGTATGTGTCATTGGGAGAGGGTGGGGGAAGGATTTTATATTGGTTTTGTGTATAAATTTGTATACATCTGTATGTATTTCATTATTTTCCTATTTACATTATTATCCTGTAGTATTAGTATTATTGTTTTATTAAACCTGTTAGTTTATTTTCCAACCCATAAAGTCTCTCTCCCTTATGCTTTTTTCCCTTCCCTTCTGGGGAGCAGAGAGGGGTTAATAGAGAGCGTCTGTCCAGGATTTAGTGGCCAGCCCAGCCCTAAACCACAACAATGCTTTATAACAGATTTTAATGCAGAATTATTTTAATACTTGTGAAATTAGAAAAATACCAATAATTATTATTAAGATAAGTTAAACAGCACTTTGTTTTCTTCATTACGTGGTAGATGTAAAGGATCTAGATCCTCATCTAGATTGTATGCTATATCCTCATCTGAGTGTTGTGTTCAGGGAGCTGAGGTTGATCTGATTTCTGTTTGAGCAGCACTTCTTCCTTGCAAAGAGAGAAACTGCTGGAGCAACAAGAGATCAAATGTGAGAAATCTTAAAAGAAAATAGGTTTGCAAGTACATACTTGATCTGTGTGGTAGTTTCCATTACTAGTGCTGATATTCCTTGAAATGATGAGTCATAATTTAAAGGCCTCCAATTTTAGTGAGAGATCAGTTAGGAGTTTGCTTTATTGAAGATGATATTTGACTCTTTTTTTCTTTTGATGCAGAGACAAGATATGTCATGGGGTAGAAGGAAGGGGAAAAATAAAAGTCATTAAGTGGCCACTATTGCTTATAGCTTTTCATTTGTTGTGTATTCATTTTTGTCTTAGGCTTCCATGTGAAAGAAATACAATAGTCTATGGACAGCTTCCCTCAGCTTTTAAACCCTGAGGGGATTTGTGATCTCAGAACAAACTTGATACACATCATAGATCTGGGTTTTATTGTATTTTTTCGGTGCTGATATAATTTCATTATGGGTGATCTGTTGGTTCTCATGTTTTAAAGCCAGTTGCTAAAGGCAGCTATTCAGATCAGGTTCAGTTGCCTTTTTTTCTTTTTCTTTTTTTTTTCTTTTAAGAAGACTAAGCATCCTTTTTTTTCTCTTTGTTGTTTGTCAGGAACTTTAGAAACTCAATTGCTATTGGCTTTTAATGCTCGATTCACCCTATATTCCTTTCAATTTACAGGGCAGCGTTCCATCCAGTGCTTGCTCTAAGAGCTTTTCCAAGCTCTTTTCTGATCAGTCTTGGACAATGCTGCTTGCCAAATTGGCAGTCAGCAAATGAAATATTTTTCATCAGTAGTAAGTAGTAACAACTTCTGCCCTGTCCAATAGATCTTTGTGACAGTTTTGTAGCATAGTATATATGTTAAAGAAAGCCCTTACTCATAGGAAAAAAGAGGGATTTTTGATCAATCTGCTCTTGTAGCACTGATGGGATTGTAAATCTTGTAATTACTTCATTTATCTAAAGACAGACCCAAAAGGATGATGTGTCATGCTAGCTAGAAAATTCAGATTTATTTTTTTTTGTCACCCATGTATGACTTTTTATTTCTGTTGATGGCATAGGATGTGTTTCATTTAATGAAATTTGACATTTATTTTTCCAGATTTCTTTTTCAGATTGAGAAGGATCAAAATCATAACCAGGGGAAAGGGACTTTCAAATAATTCAACATTTTTAAACATGGATGCATTTCTACATGCTTAGCTTGTACTTGCTTCAATTTACAAGTGTGTGAGGGTGTTCAATAAGTGCGTAACACCAGCAATGACTGGCAAAACGTTCATATCTGGCCTGTAAGTGTTTAGGCTTGACATTTCCTTCTGCACTTAGAAATTGCCTAGTAACATCTTGGATGCATAACAAGGACATATTTGATATTAATCAAACCCAGCTTGTCCCCACACTGTGTGCTTGTGTTCTGCTTTGTACAGCCTTGTAAGCACCGTGCCTTTTGTGGTGGTCTCCAATCTGACTGCAAAACCAATATAGTGCAGTAAAAACTTGATTCCCTACATTCTCACATGGTTGTACGCCTGCGCCCTTTGCTATTATTATCTTTGAAGCTTTCTAAGTATCTCTGGTGTGCAGGCTTACAACTCATTAAAGGGAGTCTCAGTAGGTATTTGGGATAAGGGGGTTTTTTATAGGATGGAAAGTATACTGTTTTGTATGTAGCTTTGTACCAAGGCTTGCTTGTTGGCCAGCACTGGAGGGATCGGGTCTGTGATTCTGTTGCTGGGATCTCCGTTTCTACAAAACCAACTCTTGCAAAATGAACTATAAGCCTCTGGGATTCAGAACAGAGTCTTTCCTCTGAGAAACGCTAGCATTTTAGCCATGTTAGCAGGTGTTATAGAGATCAGCAACTACACCATAACACTTTTCTTTTTTCATTTAGACTACGCAAGTCCTAAAAAAATATTTTCAGTTTATTTTTGCAAATATGTGTTTATACAGTAGAAGTGTCACATACAGAAACATGTTACAATACTAACTTCAGTGGAACAACATAAACTTTTCTCTTTGACTACCGTTAACAGAAGAACGTATGTTGGCAGTGTGAGTTGTGGGCAGGATAGTTGACAAAATGTAGATTCCTCCAGGTTGGAAGGGTCCCTAGGAGGTCTTTTTGTCCAACCTTTTGCTCAAAGAAGGGTGAACTCTGAGTTCAGACCAGGTTGCTTAGGGTTTTGTCCGTCTTGGAAACCCTTGAGAGTGTTCTGCAGCCTCTCAGCATCTGTCCCAGGGGCTCATCGTCCTTCGAGTGAAAAATGGTGTTGTCTTCTATCCAATTGGAGCCTTTCCCATTTCACTTTATGATACTTGTGGTATTTTTTCCTCCCATATACATCAGTAAAGAACCTGTCTTCATCTGCTTGGTAACCTTCCCTTGTGACAGCTGCTGTTGGGTCCCCCTGAGCCTTCTCTTTGCCAGGCTGAGTCCTGGTTCCTCAGGCTGAAAGAACTTTAGATTGCTTTGAAATCCAGGTGTACTTTTAATTTGTTCTCAACTTTGTTCTTTTAAGGACTGATTGAAAACTGATTACTTTTAAAATAGCACATAACCCCTATTTCACGTCCCGCCAGACTTAAGTTCAAGCTGAATGAGGTTTAAAAGGAAATGTTTTTGCCCATTGATTCTAATATTAGAATTACACCTGGGAGCTAGGAGAATGGATTGATAACCCTCATGTCTTTTTGTATCCATAGTATTGCACATGAATATTTCAGAACAGTTGAGTCACCTTTGCCAACTCTGCTGGTGGTTTAGACATGAATGCTGTTGTATTGCCTATGACTTCATGATAAGGAAGTGGTCATTTGTGGTAGCATTCCAGATTAATACAATGATTATTTTCCACCTATGCTTTTTAGACATGATAAAGTAATGTAGGCTTGGTGAAGGCACTGAAATAATCTCCCTAGAAAATAATTATGGTATTATGCTATCTGAGCTTACTTTTTGTTTGTTTGTTTAGAATTAATCTGAGTTAACAAAACAGAAATAAGAAAGGTGGTTTCAGTATTTAAGTGAATCAAATTGTATGGTAATATGATGGGTCTGTCCAATTCAAATGTAACATATAAACAGCTAATAATACTTAATGGAGCTCCAGTTCAGTGTCTTTTGGTGAGCTATTAGCAAATAAAAATTGTCAGTACTCAAGACTTTGGAATTCTTGGGGATTTTTTGTAGAACAGACACTTGGATTTCATGTGCTTTTTAAAAGGTGATTTTTTTGTTAACTCTTTTTCTAGAATATTGAGCTCTCTACATCCTTTATCCAAGCACTGGAGCAGCAGCGAGACAGTTTTTACGATGAGAAGAAATTATCTGTAGGTAAGTGCCAATGTGTGACAATGATCTGTGATCTTTTCAGCTGGGGAAAACAGCTCCGAGTGTAATCCTCAGCTCTGTGCGTAAGGTGAATCAGCTGCTGTGCCAGTCGGTGATTTAGACATACTAGACATTAGGACAGGCCTTGGGTGAGGTAAAAAGGAGGGTTTGTGACCTGTACATGTCATTTACATGCTGCGCAGTGATGAAATTGTACTCAAATACTCAATTAAATACGTAATCCTACTTTTTGGTATTTTAAAGAAATGTGAGGATAGAGTTAAGTTCGGTGAGTGTTCTAGGAGCGAGATAACTGGTGAATGGTGAATATCTATGTACCTAGCCAGATTAAATATATATAGGTATACTTAGGTATGTATATTTATCTCTGGCTGTCATTTTACAGTGTGGTGCCTTGTCAAGCTGCCTGGTATTTCAGGTGAAGTTGAAGTGACAGTTCATTGTAGTAAATTAGATGTGACTGATTTCCTTTGTGAGTAAATTTTACGTAAAAATATGTGGAAAGTAGTAAAGGTAACCTTCTGTTGCGCGTTTGACAAGCTGAGTACTGAATTATTTACCATTACTTTGTATTGCCCATTTACTGTTTGATGGATCATTTTACACTATAATAATGTTACTGCATAGAGAAAAAAACCAAACCTGTGTTCGGCACTTTCAATGACCTCTGGAAAGGATAATTTGTTTGGGAGTTTAAAATGCAGTTGACTTTCCACCAGAATCTCCTTGACTGTTTTTGTTTGCAAAACCTACAGAACATTACATTTTGTAGCTTGAGGCTATATGGCATTTAAATAGTGGGGGAAAAAGAGTTATCATTAGAAGTATTTTTCATCTTGGTTTGCTTTCAGTTTTGCCCATCGACAATGTGGAAATTCCCAAAATAGTCTGAATGACATAAGTAAAATATAACTTCTTTTAAACTTTAAGGCTTTGAAACATCCTTTTTTTCAGGTGTGGAGTTTATTTTGAAAAAAAGAGCATTAGAGAGTTGTTCAGCAATGAAGCTCTGTTTTTTCTTTGTGCCTTGCTTGGCATTGAGAATACATGAAGTGTTTGAATAAGATAGTAGCATTTCTATTTGTGAATATGGTTAACATGATTTTGCTAGGTGTATGTTACTGCTGTTGCTGTGCTTAATTCTAGATTGCAAAGGGCTGGGGCCAGCTGATCATTACTTTCAGGTGTATACGTGACCAAGTGCTGGTAAACCTCACTTCATGCAAAACAAGATGAAGAAAAAGTAGTAGCTCAGTGAGAGCTCCTGTGGTTTTGCTGAAGTATATTTAACTTTAATTCGTATCTTGCATCAAACCATTATCTCATTCCTAAAACATTAAGTCTTGCTAAAGCTACCTAAATAAAATACTGCAATCTTTTCTTTTTAAAGTTTTCCTTTGAAAGTTTAGTTTTCATAAACCAAGCATAAATACAATACGATAGCTGACTCTCTGGTAATTTTTTTCTTTTTCTGTTTAGGTGTTGAAGCTTCTGATTCAGTCACCACGTATTAATGGGGAAGAAAACTTGACCGACTACCACAGTTGTGATAGTTTGTTTGGTTTTTGTTTGTTTTGGTTTTATCTGTTTGTTTGTTTTTATTCCATGGTGGTTGAGGACAGATTTGAGGAAAATTTCAAGGAATGGAGTTAGCTCACAGTTTACTACTTAATGAAGAAGCGTATAACCAGCTTGGTGAATTTCAAAAAGCAGAGTTCATTTTTGAGTGGTTGCAGTTTTTGGAAAAACTTTTACCAGTGACTAGCAGAGTAAGTATAATGATACTTGAGAAGAAAATCACATCATAGAGCTATTTCTCTCTGTCTTTTTTGTTCTTTTGTTTAAAAACAAAGAGCATTGTTCCATTTCATTTGCTTCATGTCTTTTATGTACGTGCAATAAAAGTATGTTCAGTGTTAGCAGTAATTTGGAGAATTGAGATGAGACTAAAATAGATGATTATTTTAAGGGAAGTTCTTTCTAATGCTCAGCTTTTTGAAATTGCTGAAGTTCTTCTTTACTACTTAAACTCCTATATTTCTATCAATTGTTTTATTTTAAAACAGGCATAAGACAGGCAAGAAATGACACTTTTGTTTTAGCAAGATAAAACTATCCAAGTGCCATAGGGAAAATACTCCTGAGATGCTGTTAGAAAGAATTATGCCCTGAAAAAATGTGATTTAAAAAAAAAATAAGAATAGTCTTATCAACTTATTTGAGATAGCTTTTCTTTAAGTAGTGCATTTAAGTGCATTAAAATGTTCACTTTTAATTAAGAATGTCAGAGTATCAGAATGGTAGTAATGAAAAATAAAGAGAATTAGCATTAATTATCTTGAACTTTTAAATTTAACTGAAATTCAACTGGTTACTGATTTTATTTCTAGGCTGATATAAGGGAAAACCAGAAGAAACTGGTTGAACAGTTGACTTCTTTATTAAACAATTCACCAGGACCTCCTACCAGACGGCTTGTAGCCAAGAATTTAGCTGTACTTTATAGCACTGGAGACACTTTTTCTGTTTACCAAACAATTGACAAATGCAATGAACTCATTCGGAGTAAAGATGATTCACCAAGTTATCTGCCTACAAAACTGTAAGTATTTTTTTAACTCTAAACTTCAAATCCAGTACTAACATGAGAGACAGATTTCCTTGGTGTGAAGTAAATGTAGAAGGTATGCTCCCTCATTTCTGTCCGTTGTCCAGTAAAAGCTTTGTACCATATGACACGCAGAATCTGGGACCCTCCCTGATAAGTATCATTACTGTGGGTGCATCCAGCTGTAAAAAGTAATTTTTTTTCCTTTGGTATTACATCTCTAGAAATTTTTAGGCTTGAGTATTACAAAATGAAACTGAGAGAATCTGAAACCTGAAAGCAAATTCAAATTGCTTTCTTCTCTCTAGGCATTAGAATTAGAATATTAGGAATTTATTTTAATTGCTTAATATATGCTGCCTTCTGGGTAGAATTGTGAGTGGTTAAGTACTTGTGTAGCATTTTATATGTTCTTTTTTCTGTCTTTACTGGAAAGTTTTGAGTAAGAAGTTCAGCTGCCTGTTGGGGGAAAAAAAAAGTCAGGTCAGTACATAAATTGCCCTTCAAAGTTTAATAAGCTTAAAATATATTTTTCTTCCTTATTTAGAAGTTTCTTGTTTCAATTAACATAAATATAACAAAAGATCAATCACATTAAAATGCTTTTAAATCACATTACTTTTGAAGCATTTAATGCAGAGGCAATTTGGTGGCTGATGAGAGTCAGTGTAGGTTGGATATGTTAGAACAAAATTGGACCCAGCTAGCTGGCTGGTATTTACTGGATCCACTGGAAAGAAGTGCTTTGAGTGATTTGAAAGGTAACCCATATTTATTTATTTAGGAGTGTAGGAATGCTAAACTTGTTGCTGTCCTTCAGAACTGTAATGACCATGGTATGTTTTAAGGTTGTAGGGTAAACTGAGGCTAGTTTATGGGAACAAAACCAGCTTGCAATACAAATTGCTGTATTGAAGACACATGCTTTTACAGCAAGTCAGGTAGAGACAGTAAAACATCATTGTGTATTAATGATACACTATACAAAGCAAAGCAGACTCTGTCTTCCTTCTTTGCTTTACATACTAATCCTGTTTCTCTCAACTCAAGTGAAGTTTACTGAAAATAGGTATTTGCAAGAAGTCAGTTGTATTTTCCAATACCACGATATTTTCTTTCCTTTCCTATGTGTTCTAATTGACTTCTTGTGCAGTCCTTTGAGTCAAGACTAAGTTTGCTACAAAGGACCTTAGTCCTGCAAAGTAAATTACTGCTCTACTAGTGGCTCCTCATCAGTGAGATGCATTAACATTATAGGTGAGTTGTAGTGTGGGCCAGAGCTCTGCGGGCGGCTGCAGGAGGTGGGATGATGCCAGCACAGCAAGGACGGATGGTGGAGTCCACTGGCAGCAAGGCAGAAATGGCACAGACAGATAGAAGTGGCAGATACCCAGGCTCAGAGGATAGGCAGAGGAGTAGCTGGAGGAGAAAGAGGTGGCAGTGTTCAGAATCCTGTTGAGGATGTACGCGGTAGTGAGGAGAGGAAATAAGAGATGAAGTGGAGAAAACGTAGCAGTAAAATATGGTTTACCTCAAAAAAGGTTTGGAAAAGGGATTTCTTACACGATACAGAAAAATAATTAGAACTACAGAATTCTTTATCGAGTAGAAACTTTCATCCAGGCTGCAAGTATATGGAGTACTTGGCATTCAGTGAAGAGACAGTGGTTTGTTTTTCTTATCTTGATTAAAGTGTCGTCTTTGTCACCTGTCCTTATTTAGCATACATGCCCATATTGTCTGGTAGCAGCACTTCGCCATCATTTATCACAATGTGTTGATTTACCTGGAAACTCCTTTAAATAAAGTTTCCAGTTAATTGTTCTCTTAATAAATCATAATTTATCATTTTTCATAAATTATCATTTTTCTTCTTTCATATAGGAGGAAGATGGAAATGTTTTAAGCAACATTTTAAAAATAGTTAGTTAGTTAGGTGCTCATCTCCTACTAAAATTGAGTGTGATGTGAATGGTATATCAGATCAGATAAACAGGTCATGTAGTGTGATTACAGAATTTACTTAAAATTATGAAGTTTTTCAAATATCCACTGAGGCTGTTTTTAAAACGTAAGCATCTTGAAAGCATTTATCTGGTCAGCAAACTTTCATAGCTGATCACAGTGCTATTTTACCACATGTTCATGTATCTTAAGTACTGCGTTTCTCTTGGTACCTCTCCAAAAACAATTGTTAAGGTGAAATTTGAGAGAAAACTTCAATGTGCATTATATGAAGAGTCATGTTTCAAAATTGAGGTGTGCTGCCAGGGAGGAAAACAACACAGGCAGAGAGGCTTTTCCCTGCATAACTTGTATATATTTTACAGGCTTCCTTGGAAACTTCTCGCTTTTGCTGCTTGTTTGACGAGTAAAGTGACTCAATAGTCAATACAGTTTGGACTTAGTGAAGAAGCATTTATGGAAAAAAATTGGACGACTAGAGTCATGGTACAATGCTAGAAGGCAGTCAGAAGAGCTTCCTAAATCCTGTGCTTTGAACTTGTTTAGAGACTTAAATATTGATGTGCAGAAGTAGCTGGATTCTCATCTTTAGTTGACTGGATGTTACTCATCAGCAGATATTATCATAGAATCAGAGAATGTATTGGGTTGGAAGGGACCTTTAAAGATCATCCAGTCCAACCTCCCTGCAGTAAGCAGAGACACTTTTTTTGCTAGAAGTCACTGTTCAACACTGATGGACTCTTTCCTACAGCACTTGAGCACATGGCAGTGCAGCCAACCACGTAAGAGTTTGCAGGTTATACCATGAGGTAATGAGGTAGTTCTGGTTTGGTGGGTTTTTACATATGTTTGTTAAGTATTCCTGCTTTGGGTTAAGATGTCAAATATGTATTACTTAGTCTCGAAGCTAATCAAAAGAGCATCTGTGACCATCAGACCATCAATTTAGTAGTAAGATGGTGCAATTGTAATTTTATGCCCAGCCACGTCATGAACAAAATTAAAATCCATGCTGTTGGTGTGTACTGAGTTGGATAGAAGCAGTAATGAAAAACGTTACATTAACAAAAATAGGATATTGGTATGATAAGAGATAAAGGGGTTTTTTGTGGTTTTTTTTTACTGTGCTTTGTCATTTAGGGAATTACTGTTAGTATTAAATGTATTTTTCTAATTAAGAATGTATTCAGTATGAGATTTTAAAATTCTTTATGTGAAACTAGAATTCAGTTGTGGAACAAGTAAAATGCTTTGTTGAAGGGGTTGCCGAGCAGTGTCACTGCATATTTAAGTAGATCTGGCTAAAGAGCTGAAAGCTGATTAAAGATATAGTTTCTTTTTTGCTTGTATTCATAAAATTAGTTGGTTTAGTTATAGATCTGTCAGTACAGAAGAAAAGTGTTTTCCTTCATCAATTATTAAATGGAAAACACTCTTTAATTAAGCAACTCTTTGTTCTATTTTCCCTCAGTATTTAGCAATTTTTGCTTTTGCTAAAGATGACGTCAATGAGCACACAGGCTCCAGTTGTCAGATATTTCACCTGGAAACTAAATTCAGAATCTGCGTGTGGTGAAAAGGACATGAGTTTATGCTTTTATTTCCTTCAAGATGTTTCCTTACTAAGCATTGTCATACATAAATGCCAGAATTTTAATTACAGTTTACTGTTGCCCGTTGAGTTGTAAATGAACTGGTCCCTGGCTACTTCTAGCAGCATCTGTCGTAGCACAGTGCTATAGGCTGCATGATGCAGGGCATGCTTAGTTAGACATTAACGTTAAGGTTTAAAGGTGGATATGAAAATTGTATTCCTGTTGTAAAATTCATTGGAAGATTGTATTACTTGATTTCTTGTGTTATCCAAGTTATTTTCTCAACCCTTGTTTCTGCATTTCTCCTAGAGCGTGAGTATGTCCACACATGGATTTAATTTTTTTTTTCCTTTTGATGATCCACTTACACTTTTGGGACATTCTATTTAGTTGTTTTGTTGTTTGCACATTGATTACATTAGTCATCTTAATCCCCATCATCTCCTATTGCATCCATTTTCACGCGTCTTTGGATTTGCTTTTGTTTTAGTGCTGCGGTGGTATGCTTGGGCTATTTATACAAAAAATTGGGAAGAATTTTGGGAAACAGTTTTACTGACACCGTTGGGAATGTGCTTAAAGCAATGAAGAATGCAGAGGTATTGGAACAGCATGTTTAAAAAATGATTGGAAAAATAATAAGATGTTTACCATTGGTAGCTGGACCAGCGAACAGGAGAAAGTGCATGACACCAAAATATGAAAACATTGTGGAAAGCCATAAGATAAAAAACAGTGTCTAAATTCCAAAGAGTCAATGGACTCTGACTATAAAAAGATGGATCAGAGTTGTTCTCAATCTGATTTCATGCAAGAACTTGATAATAAATTTAATTGCCTTATTAATGAAAACGTTTTTGCTCCAGCTTGTACTTCATGTTTTGTGTTTTAAACTGCTAGTGAATACTTTCCAGCAGAACAGAGAGTTACTGTTTTCGCTGGCTTGTAGAGTTATAGAGCACGTTATCTGCTTTAACTCACTTCAGCCTAAACAGATCTCCAAAAGTCTGAAAGACCCAGACCATATTTTACCTATTTCGATAGTTTATATTTTGTATTTCCAAGGAGCTTAGGGTTACAAAACTTTAACATTTCTCTTTTTTAATTTTTCAGTCTCAAGGTCGTTATGAAATCATGCTTAGTTTGCAGAATATATTAAACGGTTTAGGAGCTGCTGCTATCCCCTGTCATAGAGATATTTACAAAGCTGCCCGATCGTGTTTGACAGACCGATCCATGGCAGTCCGCTGTGCTGCTGCAAAGGTAAAGTACTCTGATAGCTGTTTTTATTAAGTAAGCTACCTAAACAAAATTGTGTTTTAATGGATGATGAACGCAACAGTAAATACATTGCTTATCTTTATTTCTTTGATATTACCTTGGCAACAAGAGTTCAAGTCATTTTAGTATGAAGCGACACACATGTTTTGTTAGGGAGAACTCTGTGTATTGTGCAGCAACGGAGAATTGAGTGCTTTTTCACATCAAAATGTTTTTTTCCTTTTTTGTCTAGTGTCTTCTTGAACTTCAGAATGAAGCAGTATTTATGTGGGGTACAGACCTGGATAGTGTTGTGACCTTGTGTTTTAAATCCTTTGAAGGTTCCAATTATGATGTACGATTAGCAGTTTCAAAACTTTTAGGCACAGTCTTGGCTAGAGCTCTTACATCTAAACAGACACCAGGTAAAGTACATACATTGTTTGCTGATTCCTCTTTGGTAAAAATCTGTCAGATGATACGAAACTCTCAAGTTCTCTTGCAGCCCAAAATAAAATCAAAATGTAAGCTTCATCTGGCTGTTTGTATCTCTGGTTTGCTCTTTTTTGTAACATTTTTCTTGTGAACTGCTGTGTTTTTGGTTGTGTTAACTGATATGTGTGTGTATATATATATGTGTATGTGTGTATATTTATATAAAATAATAAAGAAGAAGAATAAAAATAAAATAATAAAAAAGAATATTTAATAAAACTATTTTTCTCTGTTACAACGTTGTTATTGTATGGAGAGAATTTAGTAACCTCAGGAGTTTATAGGCAAGATTAATTTCAGCAGTATAGAAAGCACTAAGATTTGAGGGAGTGTCTTTTTGTGAAATGAGAGTTAAGGGTATCTTTTCAAGCTTTTTTCCCCACAATCATCAATACCACATCTGGGTTGTGTAGCATTACAAATGTGATCAGAAGCAGTTTTGTTCACTCAACAGACCATGTAACAGTTTTTGCTGACAGACAGTACTTGGTCTGACTACAAAGTTAACATCTCCGATCTTCAATGTCATTCAGACTGGGCATTTTCAGTCCTATCTTAGAAGGCCAAAGCTAAATACCTAACTGAAAACTAAGCAAAATATTACAGGATGCAGAGTAAGTAGAATCCCTATTCTACTTACTCTGCATCCTGTAATAAGGGAGCAGTATGTGAAGAAGGGCACAGTCCTGAAGTTTCTGCATTGTGTCCAATAACCTGCTTAGATTGGGTTGGTGGGGTTTTTTGGACATGATTAGCTCAAATCTTCTCATTCCTTTTCCCATTTTAATACTTGAAAGAGAATGAAAAATGCAGTGCAAATTCTAGATCGCCTGGTTTGCGCAGCATGTCGTCGCCATGCTAAGTTTGCACACGCATGTCCCAGCATGTATTTTAAATTAACTTTCTATCAAGAAATAAAACAATGGCATAGGAATTAGGGATAAATAATTTTCCTAGGAGATTGTAAACATTCTATTATTCTCATTCTTTTGGAGATCTAATTTATTTCTAAGGTGAGATGCTTGTTTTTCTAAGAGAACCTGTAGCTGTGCACTTATCTGGCTAAGCATAGCAGAAAGATAATCTGCCCTGTCTGGAGTTTGAAATAAAGTGGTTGTCTTTGATGGTGAACTGGAATGAGTTAGAGTCAGCGCTTTCATGAAGCTTTGGGTGGTAGGATTAGGCCACACAGGCCTTTTTGCAAAGGGAGCTTAGATTAAGTGGTAAATATTGAGGGAGTGTAAATGTATGTATACATATTAGGTGATGGCATAAATTATTTAAAGTTAGCTGAAGTGGAAGAAGTTGAGAAATGTTGTGGTTCAGTGGAGCACTGAGTCCTAGTTCCCTGTCTTAGTCTCTGTTGTGAAATTATTCTGAAACAGTATTTGAATTTGACTGTGCTATTGAATTTGTGCAGATTGTTTTTTCAAAACAGATTAGAGTTGAAACTTCTATAATGTTCCAAGTCTTACAGAGCTATTCCTCTAAAGATTTACGTCTATTCTTAGCATCTACCAAGCATAACTTCCGCAGAATCTCTTTGGAAGAAGTGATGGAGCTATTGGGAACTGGATTTCTGCGTGGAAGTTGTGGATTTCTGCGAGCCAGCGGCGATATGTTGAAAGGGACCAGCTCAGTCAGCAGAGATGTTAGAGTCGGAGTCACTCAGGTTTGGATTACATTATTTATGATTTTCTGAGATTGCTAAACAGTCCTCTAATAACTGTTTTTCTCCTCATATGTCTCTTATTTCATCTTTTTTTGTATCTGTGAGGACGTGCATGTAATTTAAAATAAGGAATTACATCTTGAGTTATGCTAGAAAGAAAAGAAAAAATATTTCTGATGTTGCTTATTGCTTGCCTGATAGTTTGAAATTTTAAATATCAAATATGTGTTACTTGTAAAAACTTAACATGATATGAATTTCAAGTAAGTGATCTAAGTAAGTACTTTCCTCAAATTTTTAATATAAAACTTAGTGCCTTATGTCTAAAATTGAAAGGGAGAAGTTACAAGAATTCTTTGAACTTGGATAATTTCCTGCTATATAGGGATATTCCCAGTCCTGTTCTGAAAGAATGGTTCTGCTTTGAGTAAGTGTGTGAAAAGTAAGGAAAACAGAATTTAGAGGAAAAAGACAAATGTCTGTTTTGCTGTATTTCAGGATGCTCAGAAGATAGAATCTTGTTAACTGAGCAGGACTGAAGTCAGCCCCTATAGTGTTAATAAAAATGGTATAAATTTTTCAGATAATATCAGATTGGCTTATTCCTATAAATATTATCTTAAATGGCATTTACATGCTAGATATTCAAACGTTAAACCTGTGAATCAAGACTAAAGGTCGTGAAGTACATTTACATATCAAAACAGCTGTGATTCTTTTAATATGTTACAATATCCATAGCCAGTAAGGGAGTTATTCAGTGCATTTCAATTTCTGCAGTGCAAAAAATCTGTAAATTAGCTTGAATTACTGATAGAAGCTGCCAGACTTTGCTCTGAAACAGCTAGAAGGTGCTCACAAATTGTCGTCTATGCTCAGCTCATGCTGGGTGGAAGCATTAGCTTCTGGCAGAGAGACAGAAAAGCTGGAAAACAATAATACCTTGACAGCTATTTGCCTAGAAAATGCATGCCAGGCTCCTAGGGTGTTCTATACAAATGGTGGTTTTACTAGTTTTCCAGGAATAGATATTTCTGTTCAGTGTTTTGACTATCTGTACTGGCTTGTGGAAGTTGTCTCCTTTCTCGTGCATTTTTTTGTTAACACAGTAGTACCTGTGCGAGATGGTGCACTCTAACTGTGCCAGGACACTTGAAACAGTGCAGTATTTCTGTAAGAAAAACTTGAGACATTTTGCATATATCAGTGCCTATGAACAGAAAACATTTGCATTTATAAAATGTATTAATGGTTTTGTGAATTGCTGCTCATTATAGATTAAAAAATAAGAAAAACACTGAAGATGACTTCCTACATGTGGAAGAAGAATTTATATTTGTTCAAGACACAGTCATGTTCAAGATGTATTTAAAAATGTAGCCATGGCAGTGTGACTTTTCACAAGTCTGTTTATCCTGTTAAATTCCTCAGTTTTCAGATCTGTAAAACAGGGGTAATGTACTGGTACATTATGAACCCTAAGTGATATTTCCCAAGAGCCATTAGATCCCGTTAGCAGTACAATTTCTCTGTTTACAGCACTTCACTTTCTTTTACATGAATGGTTTTGTTAATATTAAACACAAGACAAAGTGTGTATGAGGCAAATATAGAAGTCCATTGATCTGGGCAATAGTTGTGAACTTTCTTGTTTTGTGTGTTCATTTGCATATTCTCGTTTTTTGTATTCCTTTTTCTTGATGGTAGCACATCTATTCATTAAAAACAATCCAACGCATGCACATGGAAGGCATCTGTAAGGGAGTGTACTATGTGGCAATATAAATGGTCTTGTGGTGATTAGATTTGTAAAGTGACTCTGCTTTTTTTCTCTTTGTTGTGACAAACATAGTCCTTTTATGGTACCTTCATTGCAAGGCAAACAATTAAATGCATTGAGATGAAGAACAGTGCTTGGGGGATGCAAATATTCTCTAATTCAAAGCCTGTAATAACAAAATTCTCTCGGGGTTATGGGTTATAGTTTTGTAACATAGTAGTTCTTAAAATGCATTCATACATTAAATTTGGGTTCCATGTGCCGAATGTTAAATAGCTGGAGGCTGTTGTTCGGTGAGACCAAACACAGTGTTTTACATAACAAGTGCCTGTGCAGGGTAAACTGCCATTTCTCACACTCTGGAATGAAACAACATGGGCAAGCAGCTTGAATTAACTTGCTCAAAGCAGGCTGCAATATTGCTAGTACAGTTTTGATAGTAACTTAAATAACTTCAGTAGATCAAAAAGAAAAAAGCAACTACCTGCAAGTGAGAACGCACATGATTTATGGATGCATGATCTGTTCAGTGACGTTCTAGTTGTGGCAGTGCGCAGAGACTTTTTTAAAAGTATGTATGTGGGATAGCTGGCAGTGGTTTCCCAGATGATTTTGCTCTAAAATATGGCTTTTTTTCAAATCTCTTCCAGGCATATGTGGTATTTGTCTCTACATTAGGAGCACAATGGCTTGAAAGGAACTTCTCTGCCTTCCTTTCCCATATTCTAGATCTCGTGTCTCAGTCTCACCCTAAGGCTATTCAGAGTCAGATGGATGCTATCGGCTGTCGCCGCTGTGTTTCATTTATCCTTCGAGCTACAGTAGGAGGCCTTCTTGGGGAAAAAGCTCAAATTGCAGCTGCCAAGGAGATTTGTCAGGCCATCTGGAAACTGAAAAAAGTTGTGGGTATGGGTCTAACAAGATTATCCATTTGGGCCTCCATTTTTCCTTTTTTAAGTGATTGTCCAACTTCCTAATCCAGAGAGTGCAGAAATAGAATATATAGTGCTGATTTATTACCATAATAATGCAGAGGGCTTTTGATAGACTGCTTTGTTTTTAACTTGGGCTGGTCATTTGTTTGTGTGTCTGTGTTTCTGCATGTGTGTACCCACTCAGGTGTAAACATCTTTTTTAACATGTCTTCCCTGGCAAATAGAATTTTAACCAATTACAAATATAGTAAAATAATAAATATATGCAGTAATAAAATAGAGCAAGTATTGTAAAATAAGTCAGATTGGCAGTTAATATATAGGCAGATTCTGCCTTCCTGTTCAGAGCAGCTGACACTACTGATGGTTCAAAAATGAAGTATTTGTGCCTAATGGACAAAATGAGCATTTCTCCTGGAGAAAAGAGATCTCTTGCTTGATAAAGTCTTGTACATAGGTTCCAAAAAAGGCTGCTGATCTCCCACCATCATCCTTGTAAGAAAAAGAAAGAGAATGCTGGGCATAACCAGTCATGCCCTGGTGTACAGTTGCATAAAAATCTACATGTTAAATGTCTAAACTCACATAACCATTTGTGTCTCAAAAGATTAACTTTCCAAAAACTCCCCCTTGATTCCCCACCCCCACCATCTGGCTTGCTTGCTTTTGCACTATTTTACTCTCTCCTTCCCTTTTTTCCTACTATGTAGTAAAATCTTGCAGGTTATTTCAAAGCATGACCTCTTCAAGTCACTTTTGGTGAGGCTGAGAGTGGCATGCTTCTACTTGCCGCTGTTCCCCGTCACTTAAAGATAAGCAATTTGGTAGGTTCCATTTTATCTACCCTCCTGCCCTGCCAGACATTGCTACATTATACATTTGAGTAATAGAAATGTACTTGTCTCAGTAAAGGTAGACCTTTATGAAAGCAGTTTGGTCAGCAATAAAAATGGTGATGGTAAAAGCTCATTTGGTAATATAAACAACTTACCCTAGCAAAATCCTTTTTCTGATCTGTTTGTTTCATTTTGGTAATGACTTCATGGGGATGTTCCTGTATTGTGTTGTCAGATGCTGCAATGAGTGACAGTAACTTGGAAACAAGAATCAGTACAGCAGATGTAACAGCAAGTCAGCATGTGCTTGTGTGCGCGCTCCAGGAGCTCGGAAGTCTCATCCATGGGTTAGGAACTACAGCAGCACCATTACTGCAAGACTCCAGTACAGGTACATGCCCTGAATTATTTTGTGAACCACAGTAAAGAATATGTACCTTTGTTCTCTGTGGTCTTCTCTGATTTCTTATGGCTAGATTGTCAGTTATTTCAAATCTGTTGGGACTCTTTGGCGTTGACTATAGCAACCCTTCTTCTGGCGTGCTGTTTTCTTACCTGAACGTCCTTAGTTCCTCAGCCCTTTTCTGTTTTCTTCCACTAAACTGGAAAAGAAAAAAGAAAAAAAAAAGGAGCAAAAAAAGAAAAGAGAAGTTGGCTACGTTTCATGCTGTGGGAAATCTTCAGGAGTTGTCTGAAAAGTCTTGTGTCTTCTCTGGTCTGTGCTATTATGCTAATTAAAAAAAAAAACAAACCAACAACAGCATCAAATTTAACTCTATTGAGGGTTATATTTAAAGACCAACACTTTGTAATATTTATAGTAAATCAGTTTGGTAGAACTGGCTGTCTTAATCTACCTTTTTGTTTTCGTTTAGCTGCAGTGAGAATATTTTTTTTCTGGATGGGTTCAAGTGGACATCTGTTTCCACTGCATGGATTTCTGCCTCCTTGAGAAAGCTTATAGTAATTTTGTGTGCACGTTGGTGAATAACTGCATGTTCTATTTTCTCCATATTGTTACTTGTCATTCAGAGTAACTTTTTTTGAAAATCTTGAAGTATTTAAATTTGATCAAAAATATTTCACAATAAAAATCAGTAGGATAAGTGATAGTGATATGTTCACCAGTCCTCTGTTTACATTTTACTTGTTTGAAAATCTGTTGGCCTATTTCTTAAGTGTGTTTATGCATTTTATTTTTCAGGAGCTCTAGAAGCAGTGATTTCTGTCATTGTTCATCCCAGCACTTCGGTTAGACTAACAGCAGCTTGGTGTTTACGCTGTATTGCGGTAGCATTGCCCTCCTATGTGTCCCTGCTGTTGGATCGTTGCATTGAACGTCTGAGTACATTGAAATCCTCCCCAGAAGCAGTAACTGGGTACAGTTTTGCTGCTGCTGCTTTGCTGGGTGCAGTAAAACACTGTCCTTTAGGAATTCCACATGGGAAAGGGAAGGTATGGTCTGAATACTTTACTTATAGGCAGTTCTTTGATTTTTTTTTTGCAGTAGTATTTGCGTGTATTCTTTATGATGTGATCATATAACCCAGTATACTGGTGAGATATTTTCTTTCCTCACGAAGAAGATTTTGAAGCATAACTCAAATAAGCAGGTGTTTTTCTCACATGTGCCAGGATTGTGAATTTCTCAGGAAATGTCACTAATGACTATTAATCACTCATACTGTCAACTTTTCCTGGTGAAGAAGTCTGTTAGGGGAGAAGTTTGTTGTTTTGGGACAGGGGTCAATTCTGTGGAGCTGCAAGGACTTTAATTGAACAGTCTAAGAAAAGTTTTACCTGAGGAAAACATTTATTGGGTAGAGTTATGTTTTTCAGAATTTCAAACTAAATTCTTCACACCAAGATCAAACTTTCTGCAATTCTGGCCCAGTTTGACATTGGCTTCAATTAGAAATCTGACATTTCAGCAGTGTTAATGGTGAGAAAAGGCTAGACTGGAGTACATACAGCTGAAATGTATCAGACTTTGTCAAAGGAGAAGATCTTTCTTTTATTAAAAAATAATTAGAAGCATACATGCAGACCTATTGCATGCTGTGATGTTGGAAATAAATTTCCTGGAAGGAAACTCATTCAACCACAGATTAAGCCAAATAATTCCCAAACCCATCAGTGACTCTCCAGTGTACAGTTTTAGTCAGTGCTTACACCAGCAACAACAATTATGTATTGTCTTGAAAATCTTTGTTCCAGTCCAACAAAATCTTTAATCAAGTCCAATGGGCTTTCATTTTGTTTTACAGAATTTAACAGAAAACAATTCCTTGCATTAATGTAGTCTGAATTTCTTGTAGCAATCTCTCCACCAGCACAGATAGGATATGCTGTGCTCGGAAGCTCTAGGGATATGCAGATGTAGTAATACAGATGAGGGGAAGAAGCTGTTTCCATCTCAATGAGAACTTTATCCATGGATTTGCTCAACGTTGGAAGACCGTGGTGCAACACAAATATGAGCAGTGCATGCTAATTCTCTGCATTATGGAGAAACTTACATTCTCAGTTCTGAAAATCTCTGTTTCAGAACCAGTGGGCATTAGAGAAGTGGCACACTTTGGCTCAAGGGCTGTGGCTTTTTTCTTGCTATTGCAGCACTGTAAGACAAAAGGAATGCTTTAGTACATTAGGAAAAATGTATTTTTCAGCAATTCCAGCCCACTCTTCCTGTGTTTTTGAGTATTAACGGTTCCATGCCCCTCCTTAACAGACAGTTCTCAACATGCAAAGTCCTAACTGCTGATTTATAAGTGTATTTTAAAAAGGACTGTTTTTCTTAGCTTTTAAAAACTCCTTGTGATTACTGGAAGACCATGGGGTGATAACAAAATTAGTATTGTTTGTCCAGTTATATAGGTAAGTGCCATTCAAATACTATACGCCTAAGCCAAGCTAAGGTTTCTAGTTACCAGAGAAACCTAATTCCTAACAAAGGTTTCTTTTAGAGGAATAGATAGGATGAAATAGGGCCAGGAGGAGGTATGGGAGAGCACCGAAAAGTGTGGGAGAAACACGGTATTCTGTTCTAAACTGGCAGGCAGGAGAACAGAGGTGCTGACAAAAGCCCTTTCCCCTTCTCTCCTAGGAGCACTGCCAGGCTCCAGACTGGCTCCTCTTCTGAGGGGCTGAAACTCAGTGTTAAACTGAGCAGTTTTGAAAAGGAAATATCAGACATAGACAGAAGTGACCTGGACAGAACCTGGTTTATATGAATGCGGTTTCCCTTGAGAGAGTGGTTAGAGTTGCAGGTGGAACCTACTCAAGAGAACAAAATAATCAGTGGATTTGTATGTATTTAGCATTCCATACTAGTGCTTGTACTTCAGAGCAATCCTTCAAAAAGAAGACGTTTCTCCTAGTACATAGAAAAATTGTCAGAAATCTTTCAATGAAATCTTTTCTAGGATGCTTGTTCATTAGGTAATTTAAGTGCACTAGGACAACTAGTATAGTATAATATAACAAGGGTGCCATTTTAGTTTTAGATTCAAATACTTTAAATCTATCAAGAGTCTATCAAAATGAATGTTTTCATTTGAAATCACCTGATTGCGTTATGGACTTGGGGAAACTAATATTTTCAGACTCATTTCATGAAGTTTTGGAAGTGCACAAATTTCAGACTTTCAGGAAGCAAACTTTCATATGCAAACTTTCGTGAAGTTTTATAATTTTTCAAATAATTTATGGAAGGATGCTATCTGTACTTTCCAAATAAATTATTGTGTGCAAAATAATTACAGAAGGAAATTGGCTATGCTGTGGCTTTTAATGATATTATTGATAATGACACTTCTTACTTGTAATACTAATTTACAAGCAGTTTGTTCTGGCATCCAGACATAATGCAAGATGTAAGAAATACTTTTTTTGGTGTATATGAAACCTAACTGAAGCAAACCATTTGCAGAAAGCTCTTTGAAGTTGTAGCCATACTGTGGTAATTGTCCATGGACACATTGCTTGTTCCTCCATGTAAATACTGCGTAGCTCGGGCTTTGTTAACAAGCACAGATTGTCACCTTGCATTTGGCACATAATTGGAGGCACATGCAATTATTGTGGAGAAGCTAAGATAGGATTATTCTAACCATAACATACCATTCTAACCTGTTTGTTTAGTCATACCATTTGTTGATTAAAAACTGAGTGAATGACAGGCCTTATTCTAAAAGAGGGATAAAAAGATTGTTACCCCTTTCACTGCTTCTGAGCTCTAACCCATATTCTCATGCTACCCCTTTTCTACTCAGTGGCAGAAATAGAATATCAGAACACTTTTTTTATCCTTGCCACACATATTCCTGTGAGAATTATCAGCTCTGATTTTACTGCTGATAGAAGAAGGAGGCAGAGCAGCAAAGTAGCTTACCTAGAACCCCGCAGTTCTAGGGGTCATCCCAGACTGAAGTCATCCCAGACTCGTACTGAAGTTGGTCATTGCAACTTCACGAGCCTGAGTTTCTCGCCATAGTGTGAGTCCTATTTGGGGACACTAAAAGAGGATTCAGTATCACAGCATATAGTATTGAAAAGTCACTTGGATGTTACTAAGATGCTGATGCTCTGTTTTTCTCTTTGACTTTGAAGGTAATCATGACAGTAGCAGAGGACTTGTTGTGTTCAGCTTCCCAGAACAGTCGCATTTCACTGCAGCGAACACAGGCTGGATGGCTGTTGATAGCAGCCCTCATGACATTAGGTAGTAGCTTTTTACAATTTTTCTTAAACTAAATTAAGCTGTTCTATGTTCTTTCTCTGACTTTAGTTCTTTTTACATGTTATTACATTTTGTGCTGCAAAATAATTCTTAAAAAAACATGTAAATTAGAATATTTTTTAAAACTTTCTAAATTAAAATTTCATATCTTTCAAATTTGCTATTGGAGCATTGAGAGCAATGTCTGAAAAACAGTGGCTGGGTGGGACCACTGTTAATTAAATGTAGAAGATAAATTTCAAAGTCAATCTAAGCAAATGTCTTTGTGGTCATGAAGAATTGCACTGATTTATTTTTTTAAGATCTCCCTCAGAACAAAATGAGCTAATCATTTGTATTTCTCTCTTGGTAGGCATTTGAAATCTTACAGAACTTTCTGTTATTTATTAGTGGTCAAATTATCGACTGCGATCACTAAATTACTCAGGAAGAATGTATTTTATCTGTTTTGTTCATATTTTTAGCTATTACTTCTGCCCAACAACTCCTAGTTTTTTCTTAGATTGGGAAAATACAACATGTACATTAACCTATAACACATTTTTGCATTTCCAAACATCACTACTACTTATTACATCTCTTCAATGCTGGTGATCTACAGGGTCCGTACTTCGTAAAACAGAGATTATAGTTGGCTTGGTGACATCTTTGCAAATGTGACATTGGGTATGTAGTTATGTATGAAAATGCAGTACCAAGACAGTAAACATTTAAGAAATTATATATGAGATGGCTAGGAAACTAGCATAAAGTTTTGTTCAAAGTTGTAATCTTTTTGTGAAAATAGCTAAAAGAACCAAAGAGAAAATTTCATTTCATTAATCTTTACATTGGCATGACAATTGTCAATGCTTATAGGTCCTGCAGTCGTCCAACACCAACTGCCACGGATGCTGTTGCTGTGGAAGTGCATCTTTCCATCATCTCCTAAAGACCTAGAAACAGAGAAGACACGAGGAGATTCATTTACCTGGCAAGTAACTCTGGAAGGTCGTGCTGGTGCTCTCTGTGGTAAGTGGGATTTACTGTGTCTTTCTTTGCATATTTATCGTTTGAATGTTTGTTGGGTTTTGCTTCTGAGAGAACAATGATACTTAGCCTTATGAACAAGCCTTATGAGGAGCAGCTGAGGGAACTGGGGTTGTTTAGCCTGGAGAAGAGAAGGCTGAGGGGAAACCTCATCACCACCTACCTAAAGGGTAGTAACCTAAAGGGAGGTTGTAGAGAGGTGGGTGCTGGTCTCTTCTCCCAGGTGATGGGGGACAGAACAAGGGGAAACGGCACCAAGCTGTGCCAAGGGAGGTTCAGGTTGGAGATAAGGAAGAAGTTCTTTACTGAGAGGGTCGTCAGAAGCTGGAACAGGCTGCCCAGGGAGGTGGTGGAGTCACCATCCCTGGATGTATTTAAAAAGCGGGTAGATGAGGTACTTAAAGATATGGTTTAGGGGGTAGACAGGAACAGTTGGACATGATGATCTCAGAGGTCTTTTCCAACCGAGCGATTCTGTGATTCTGTGAATGGTAAAGAACGTATTCACTCCATGACATACGTGCTTGTACATATATATTTACCTATATATCTATATCTATATAAATGTGTTTCATTTTTGTAAAAAACCAAACAAACAAAAAAACCGAGAGGGTTTTTCCTCTTGTTCTTCTAATCAGTTGATGTTCAAATAGTAAATGATATCAGGAAGCTTGCTTCTCTTCTCTTGCTTAACATACATATCACAATAATGAATGAGGATGCAAATCAGGGTATGTTCAGTTGTTTATACAGCCCATTATATTTGATAAATAGCACTTCTGTTTCCTAATAGCTGATGTACTATAAGCAAAATAGAATTGGTGAGTCAGTCAAACACGTCTGTGAGAGTGGGAAGACTTGGGTAAAAATTACAATAAGGAAATTGCAATTCTCAGCTGGTAAAGAGTACTACATATTTGGCTGCTGTGTGTTAGGTTGCAATTTTTCATCATGAAATGTTGTGAATTTGGGTTTCCAAGAGATTACTTCAAATACTTAATGTGTTTCCATCATGTATTCTAGAGTACTAAAGTGTCCTTTGTATTGCAGGAATGTGTATCCTAGTAGAGTGGTCACCTCTCTCTCTTACTATTAAAATCTATTGCAAAGTGTGGAATTCAATACTAATTTCATTTTAGAAGTAATGTAAACAATTGACCTTTAAATACTTGCTTTTCCCTTTGGAAAGAAGTCTTTAATACTGTATATTCTCTAGGTACTTTGTAAACTATTAACTCAGGTTTAATTTTCTGTAAATAATAAAAAGTACTTGCTTACATATTTGTTGTTTCTTGAAGTACAATACTTAAGCTAAATTTAAATATAAAAATAGTAAAGTAAGCAGTAGGTCACCTGGTCATCCTCCTTCTCCCATTTTTTCTTTTTATTATTATCATGAAGTTGTGTTATATCCCATAAATCAATTCATAACTAAAAGCAAAATATGCTTGCATTTATATATGAAATTAAAAGTCAGGGTATAAACATCCAAGCTGAGACACCAAAACAGTGTATCTGTGAATATGACTTTTTTCACTTGAGATTTTTCTCAGTTTCTTAAATTATTGGTTGAAATATTTCAAATTTTTTGCATGCTTGCTTCTACTTTTAAATTATTAGCGAGGTAATAATGTGATTACTTCAGTAATGTGATTTTTATTTCTTCTAGATATCTCACAGTAAGTAAGTTAAAATCCATTTTCTTTTCTAGCTATCAAAAGCTTTGTTTCTCACTGTGCTGGTCTTCTTACGGATGAAGTTGTTCAGAGACTTCTTCCTCCTCTCCCAAGTGCTGTTGATTTATTGACACAGTAAGTGTGTTTATCAAACTGTTAAATGAGATTCTGGTTTTGAAAAGCTACAGAGTAATTTTCTTGTATTTGATTTAGTGCACTTCCTAAAGAACCTACTTTTCAAAGTACAGAAATTAGAGAACAGAATTCAGCTGTATAGCTGAAGATTTAGCTGGCATAATGTGTCTTGCAGATTCAAGTTTCATGCATAAAAGTTAGGGAAGCAATTATTGCATGCTTTTATTAAGTTAGTGTTTTTATTCTGCTTTTTTTAATCAAACATGCACATTTGTGTTTTAGTATGATCACTTTTTATAAAATAAAAACAAAGTTCAAGAATATGCTGGGCAAAAAGTTCTAGTTGGGCATTTTTTATATTTAGATTCAGAGCTAAGCTGGAAAGGGGTTTATAATTTTTAATTTTTTGCCTTCAGATTATGTAGTGATTTAATGTATTTAGTGTGTAACTTCAAATTTACTGAGACATATCCACAAAAAAGTTAATTTTAGTAAATATAGGTACAATCAAAGGCAATAGAAAGCCTCATTTATTTCTCTAGTATTAAATAAAAGTAATGACTGGGAATGGAGAACAGAGAAGTTCTGTCAGAAAATGTGAAATAAATTGTTTTGCTTCTACTACTGGTAATGAAAATCAAAACTGTATTTATAGTATGTATAGATTTTAAAAGTATTCAGTAGAGTGGTACAAATGAAACCAGTATTGCATAATGCTTAAAGTCTTTAACATCTCTGGGGTGCTTTTTATATTTTAAGGCTGTCTTCTATATGTAAATCTTACGGAAATTCTTTAAAAACAACATCAATGGTTTACAGACACAAACTTTATGAATTACTAGCAGTATTACCTCCAAAGACCTATGAAGGTATGTATTTCCTTACAAATATCTGTTAAAAATACCATGAGTTCATTTTTATGGTTTTGTTCAACATATATTCAGCTAGCAAGGATTAGTTCACCTTTTCTAATAGAAAAAATTATTCCTTCTGTTTAGATTTTATGAAATTGTAGTGAAGTCACTATAGTTTGGAAAGTTTGATCTATTTTTTTTTTCCTCTCTCCGGTTATAAATCCAAACTTTTGTCTTGATTTTAGTTGAAACTTGAAGGTAGACAAACTTGCAGCTTTAAACTCCTTGAAAAACTGAGTTTGATGCCTATTTTACTTTCCATTGAATCCTAAATCCAAAAAGTTATGATGTAATTGTAGCATAAATCAATTCAATATAGTCCATTAAAAGAATTTAATTTAATTATTTCAAGTGCACTTATATAAATTTGTATTTGAAGAAAAATCTTCAAAAAATCTGGAAATAGGCTCACTTTTCTGTAGCAAAACATAACTAACACTATTTAAAATCTAGTCCTCTAATCCAATTATGCGTTGTAGTTAAGTCTAACATTTCAACTAAAACGTTAAATACCTTTGTCATCCTTAAATTGTCATGTGCATATACTTTGCCATGGAGTACTGTATGCACTGAAATAAGGAACTAGAGTGTTTCACAGTTGTAAAGAGAAGTACGGGCTATTTCATCAGAAGAGAGAGAACATGGGCCAGCCAGCAACTGAATTGGCTGTGTCCTCTGTATCATGGAGGGAATCCTTAAATAATCTGCTCCATCTAGTGGTAACTGCTCCATGAATCTTCATATGGACAAATCCCTGACCTGTGCCTTAAAGCTGGTGTCACACTGGAAGTCTGTATGTAAGACTTGAAGGGTAGTGTGTGATATTCATTTGTGACTTGGACTTAAAAGACTGAAAACAACACCTCCATCCCTTACAGCATGTTGTTTCTTTGGTTCTTTTATTACAGGGGCAATATTTTATATAATACGAACCTTTAGATTTCTGAGTCTTCAGGTACTAGGACTTGTTTAGGCTCTTCTCGGGCCTTTCCTGCTCCCTTTCTGCTCCTCTGATGTTTCTTTTGCTGCTTTCTGTCATCAATAAAAATCAGTATCTGCTCAAACAACAGAATTATGAAGTCTTACTGTGAGTGTCCATGAGTTTTAGATTATTTTTTACATTATTTCAACAATGATAGATATGAAAATATTGTATTAGGTTAACCTGAACATCAGTGAGAAACATTGAATGTGTTCTAGTTGCGGTCTTCTGTCATGCGTGAATGGTTGAGTTTGCAATGTAGCTAATACTAAGTATAAACTTGTTAAACTGGGAGAAGCAGGCTCCGTTTCTAAGATGATTATTTATATTCTTGATCGTTGTCATGTGTCATTAGTTTTAGATGTTGATGTGCTTATGTTTTTCAGGCTAAATAATTACTTTCTTGTGAGTCAGTATCAAAATTGTAACTATTATAATGTCCAATTTGATAATTTCACAAAAATAATTTCAGTAGTTTGAATTTTGATTGTTAGATTTGTTGGTGTTTTCTGTGGTCTGAAATTAATGTGTTTTGTCAGACAACTCATTAGGGTTCTTTTCATTCTTCAGCTTTTGTGCTTGTTATGTTCTACTGTTTAAACCATAAAATTGAATACAAGCATTCACTTCTCTTCCTTAATAGGATGAGATGAACAGCTAGAATGCTGGAACAGCATTCTGGCTTAAAATTTTGTAGTGCTTTACATTGGGATAATATTATTTGACACGTTGAGAATGGCCGAGTGTCTGGGACTAAAATAAATGGTAATTTGGTTAAAAAATCTGAGTATCTCCATTAGATTTTATTTGAAAAGCTGTTTTCATAGGCAATTTTTCATTATTTATCTATAATAATTAATGAAAGAGCACGTTTTAGTTGTTCTTAATTCATATGTTTTTTAAAAAGATTTAATTTTTGTCGCCTTCGCACACTATCTGTGCATCTTGGTATATATTTGATAGTGCTAACCTTTTACGTTTAGATTTGAGTTAAGCATTTTGGAAAAAATTACATACTTGCTAATTAGTCAGGGAGGCAGACAAAGCAACAGATGCCTGCAGGGGAGAGAGGCTGATGGGGACAGGAGTTTGGGGGATAGCAGGGAGGAAGTCGGCTTTCTCAGAACAGATTCAAGACTGAGGAAGGGTGAAATAGCAGGTTGCAGCCGCCAGCTCCAACTCTACAAATGGCTCTGCCTCTGCTCATGAGGTGCTGATAACTGTGTTGTCACACTTTTTGGAGCTTGTGTGCTTAAAAATTATAAGCAATTGTAGTGCAAACGGGTGATGGTGTTGATCATCAACCACAAAACTGAATGGTAAGAACTGGATGTGTGGAGTTAAGCCCCCCCTTAATGCTGATATTTCCCAATTCATGAGGTTTTGACTTTGCAGTCTTAGTGCTCTGGAGGTAAATTCTTACGTAATACTTGCATTAAGAGTGTGTACATTCTGCAGGGGTTTTCAACACAATTTACTTAGGAGATAAGCCATCACTTGTGGTTCAGCACTGGAGATGTTCTCTCACTGCAGGGACTATTTTAATAACCTAAAATAGCCTGACTCCGAAGGCCTAATGTTGTTGTTTTTGTATAATGTACAATCTTGTCTGAAATATTATGTACAAAAATATGTGAAAGTTTCAACTACCAGTGTAAATTATCATAATGTGACCTACAGTAAACTCGTCATGCTTTGCTTTTTGAGTGCAAACTCCTGAAATAGGGGAGTACATTCTGCAGCTTTCGGTTATGTATCAAACTTATGGATGCTTTAAATTACATCTGCTTGCCAAGTCCAAATATTTCTACATGGTTGTGTAATACATTCCACAGCAGTAATTTTCAGGAAATAGAAGAAAATATGTGTGTGCTTGTAACTGCCTTTTTCCCTCTACTTTAACTGTGAATGTACCTAACTTGCTGGATTACCAGTTGTATGGCATTATGCCTTTTGTACAGGTAAAGGTCTCTGGTTTTGCCCTTCTAGATTGCTGAATGTACTTGGTTTGCCTATCTTAGGTAGTGCTCTGTTGTTTTCCCTATAGCGAGAGTGTTCTTCAATTAACTATTTGAAGACTTAAGAAAAATATTAGAGGGATGCTGCTATTTAAGTATAAATATCTTACTCACAAAGTTGCTTGTGGCAAGTAATTAAAGAAAAATTTTGGATATTTTTTTCCTTTAATTTAAAGGAAGTTTCTCTGCTGTTCTGAAAGAGTTAGTGTCTGACTTGACTGTCCCAGACAGCCAGATCGATGCCTCTACATTCTTGCTTCCACCCCTCTGTCATGAGAATGATCTCCTTTTACTTGGTCCCTTACTGCAGGAGACTGACCACCGATTTATTGAAGAGCAGGTACTCTTTGATCTACTCTACTGGCAATATTATATTTTCATACAGTACTAGTTATTTGTGTCAGTGCTGGCTTTGACTTGGTGAAAAATATGGCTATCACTTTTTTCCTTCTTACAGCTCCTTTTAAGTACTGGCATAGCTGGTGGCAGCCTGGAGTATGACCCTTACTCAATTTATGAGAAAATTGCAAAAGATGATTCAGTACCTAAACCACTACCTCCTGCATTGTCTGTTATCAGTGCAGCAACTCGTCTTTTTGGAGTTATGTTTTCCCATGTAGCAGAATCTCACAGGTAAAGTAGTAACTGTAAGTGTTGGGAGTTTGGGAGATGCTAACAGGTGGTCACAGTGTTTGAGATTGAACATGGAAGAAAACAATCTGGAAAAGTAATGTATTGTGAAAGTGGATCCCGTAAACCATCTGAATAATATAATTCAGACTAACAAATTACTAGAATTTCTGTTTAAAGTTACAATGAAAAGGCACATCCAGTAAGAGGTTACTATCATCATAATAAATTCTGTTGACCAAGAAAGATAATGTTTTGTTTCGATAGCCAGGTCAAAATAGAAGTTACTTTAAGACATATTACAGAATTATTATAGTGCTTTATACATTATTACTGAATGCCATAGAAGCAAAGTGGGACAAAAGGGGTAGGAAGTTGTAGTAAAATTTAACCCTTATCCTGCCTCATTCTTTGTAAAAAGTGGATGGCAAGAAACAAGACTGTGTGTCTTAACACAGTTGAAAAGGATCAAAAGGATCCCTTGCTTGAAAGGGATCACAGACTTCTCTTGGGTTTGTGTGTGTCTGTGCGTATGTATCTTCCTACTGCACACATGGCATTTTGCTTTGTTTCACATTTATAAGCACACCGATTGCTAAGGCATGAAATTCCTCAAGAATTTTGCATGCTGTTGCTTATTCTGTTTGCTGCTGATAATTTTCTTGAATGCAGCATTAGAGGAAATCAATTATTTTTAAATTAAACAGTTTTGTCATTTCAAAGCCAACTGTAGTTAGACCTTGGATCATGATCATTATAGGTGGTGATGGTTTTGAAATTTCCTGTATGGGATGAGCACTTAGCATGCGAGTCCTGAGTCTTGATGCTTAGAGTGCTCAGGATTTAGTGTAATCCTGAGGCAACTGTTTGTACATGAGCATACCTGCCAGTAAAATTACCACATGCTTTATGGTCCCTCTGACTTGCATTTCCTTCCTTATTCTGGCTTCACTGACTGCTTTTTTTGGTGGGTTTTTTTTTTGTTTGTTTGGTTTGTCGTCCGTCCCTCCCCCAGTTTGAGCTTTTTGCCCCTATTGTCACCAGGTTGCTGGTTGGTTTTCTTCATCTGTTTCTCAAGACCTGAAATAATTGCTGCAGATAACTGCATTTTCCTTTTCTTTTTCTTTTCCCTCCTCCTTTCTTAACTGTAAGCCAAAATGCATCATATTCATACATAGTTCCTTTTAATAACATCTGTCTAAAGTTACTTAGCTATATGTGATTATCTGTGAATATATATGTTACAAGGAAATAAAGGCAAAAAAGTTTGTGTTCATAATTACTTATTCTAATACAGGATATGAAAATTTTTTGTAGTACATAGGGATACCAGTTGAAGGAAAATGCTTAAAAGTTAGGGTAATAAATTTGTTCCACCTCTGTTTCTATAATATTTAGACTTTGTTATGTGTTTTAAAATAAAATAGCTTGATATGCTTCCCTAATTTTTAAATCTGTGGTTTCTTTTCTGTTTTTGTTTAAGGCTCCAGGTGTTAGAACAGTTGTTGAATTCCATAAAGCAAACAAAAGGATCACGGCAACAAACAGTGCAACTAAATGTTGTGTCAGCCTTTTCTACTTCCTTAAAGGTAAATAGCCTTTGTCTCTCTCCTTTGTCTCTCTCCTTTGTCTCTCTCTGTGTCACTAAAACATGGCATCTGATGGTTCAAATGTGTCTACACAGAAGTTCTTGTTGTGATTAACAGTCAAGGTAAAAATCTGGCCTGTTTTTTGTGATAACGTTTGGTTTTTTGTGATGTCACACTTAAGTGCTGAGGAGTTACAATTTACTTTTTTTTTCTCCTTTTAAGGTTAAAGGGTTAGGGAAGCCCACTCCAGTACACTATAGTGTACTATCATCCATACTCGTGTTATTCAAATAAGAGAGAGATGGAAAAATTCTGTTTGTATTATTTGTCTTTATCACTGTCTCTTTCTTATTTCTTACTTTACAAATAAAAAAGTAATGACTGGTAAAATAAAGTAGTCTCATGATTATCTGCCATTTGTTACTTTTCCCTGATGCTTTATTTGTGTTTTCCTCTGTTCATGTGCAGTTTTCATTCTTCCCTTCTTAGGCTTTCTTCAAACTAAGGCAAAATGTTTTCAGAATAGGCAAGACCTTTCATTTTACAGTTCTTGTATTTGGGACATATTTGACGTGCCATCCAGATAACTGCTGTAGCTTTTGTTAATACTCCTTTTTTGGACTGGGATTTTTCTTTGTGTTATTATTCTGTTTACACTGCTTTTTTCTTATTTCATGAATTTTATGCTAGTGTGTTGGTTTATTGTGTTCTACTGTGATCTATCCAGTATTTCTTAAATGTTTTTACTATAATGTTGTGCTATGACGTACACTTATCTGGAGTTAAGACTTCTAGCCCTCAAAACAACAACAAAAAATAGAGGAATTCCTCAGGCAAAAGGAGAAGAAAAACAAATTCCTTCTGCAGGTCTTGTAATGTTTGCATAACTGCAGAAAAACACATTCTGTACTGTCTTGCTGTTTAACATATTGAATATTTTTTTAGCACCTGGCTAACTGCAAGGGAAGTTTAGGACCAGAAGAAGTTAGAAGGTCTGCCCTGATGCTGGTAATGGGTGCCTTGGAAAGCAATAATACACTCCTAAGATGTGCTGCTGCAGAGTGTTTGGCCAGGTTGGCACAGGTGGTTTCTGACGGTGCCTTTACCGCTGGATTAGCGCAAGTCAGTTTTGACAAGTAAGTTCAAAAAAAGTCTGGTAAGTTACTGGCTGAGTTTATAAAAAGTTTGAGAAATCCAACTGGCCCCTATTTTGGTAATAATTTTTAAAACTTGGTTTCCTTCATGAATTTGATGTAACTTCAGAAATTAACAGGAAAAAGCACTGCCTGATTTCTGCATGCAGTTCTTAATTCTGATGATCTTTAAGTACATTGTCTAGGTAAGCATGTAGACTTTCACATAAATTGAATTGGCTGCTGTTCTAGCAATATCATGTAAGTTTATCTAACATAATTTGCTACTTCCTTCAGATAAGAGAATTTTGGCAATATAACAATGCCTAATAAAATATTTTGCTGATTGTTTACTAGAAATTCCATCTGTTGTTGTGCTTATTACATCTTATTATGCTTGGTGATTACACTAACAACTTTCTTTCCTTATAATTAATAGGCTAAAATCTGCTAGGGACGTGGTATCAAGAACAGGTCATTCTTTGGCTCTGGGATGTCTGTATAGGTACCTGGGAGGAATAGGTTCTACTCAGCACCTGAATGCATGTGTTGGAATCCTTTATACTTTATCTCAGGACAGTACTTCTCCTGATGTACAGGTACTTGTCACTTAAGTAAAAATGTCATGTTACAAATTAGCGGATTTATATTCTAGAGTAAAAGATTTTTCTTCTAAGAATAACACTTCACAACCTCTTAGAAATTGTTAAAATATCTTATGTTTATTCTATTATATAGCTATTACATGACTGTTTCTCATGTTTTACAGGCATGGGCACTACACTCTTTGTCAATGATAGTAGATTTAGCTGGCCCCTTGTACCATGTGCACGTGGAACCTACCTTATCTCTTGTTCTCATGTTGCTGTTGACTGTTCCTCCTGCTTATGCTGAAGTTCACCAAAGCCTTGGTCGCTGTTTAAATGCGCTTATTACGACACTGGGCCCTGAGTTGCAAGGTGTGCAATATACAATATTGTCAGCTTTGTTTGGTTTAGCAATAGAACTGCTGAACATTCTTTGAATGTGTGATTCAAATTTTATCAACAGATAAGAACATCTTAAGTTTGTTTTCTTTTTTTCTCATTGTAAGACAGTATTTTACAGGCCCTGAGTTTATGCAATCAGATGACATGACTGCTAGTCTTCTAAAAATAGTGTTTCTTTTTTACGTCTTTTCCTTTGTATGAACTGGTTCTCCAAGCCTTGCCTTGGACTGAAAATTCTGACGTTTAGCATGAAAACAGAACATATTAATATTTCAAGAGTTAGGAGCCAGTCTGTGTCTTAGTTATGATGCAAACATTTGAAATTCATATCTAAATTAGGTTTTAGATACCTACACACTGAAATTTCCACAGAGCAACGTAACCTTGCTTGCTGATATCAAAATATGACTCAGACATAGATGGTATCCTTTGAAAGGGTGAGTTATGGGTGGCTTGGGAAAAAGACAGATTATCATATTTTGAAAGAAAAGTTGGTGTTTTGAGAACAAAAACCAAAAACCTTTTTTCTTCTGAATATAGGCAGCAGTACAACGGTTTCAGCCCTAAGAACTTCCTGTCTCCTGGGCTGTGCAGTGATGCAAGATAATCCTGACTGCCTTGTTCAGGCTCAAGCCATCTCTTGCCTCCAGCAGCTTCACATGTTTGCTCCCCGACACGTCAACTTGTCTAGCCTTGTAAGCTGCCTATGTGTGAGTACACGTTTACTAGCCTATATCCTTGTATTTTAAAACATTTTGTTCAGAAACACTTTAAAAGTGCAGATGCTTCTTTAACCAGAGAAGCTGATCATTATGTAGTAGTGCGGTGTTTCATATATTCCTACAGGCAAGTACTCTGTTATTTCCATGTTTTTCCTCAGTTTCTTCTTCTCTTTTACAAGATGAGCACATTCTGTAGAAATCTTGGCCTTCTGAACTGCTTGCAAGTGTATTCTGCTGCTCTCATTAAGGCCAGTTGTCTGGCACGATACACCATCTATTACAACCTTGTGCTGTAATTTTACATTATTTTATGTTGGCCAGTATTTTTCCTCTGCTGTTTTTTATGTCTTAAGTGAAGGACTGATTAAAAAAAACCATGTGTGTACTAGTTACTGAGAATTGTTTTGTTTGGAGATTTTTTTTCATGATGGTGAAAAATTGTAGATTTTTCTGTTTTGTAATTTCTGTAGCTCTAATGCGTAAGTATACTGATTCTTGACAGTCAGTATAAAACTTTCTGACATTTCCATGAGCAATAGTCAAACTAGGTCTTTAAAAAAAATTAAACTCGTTTTTTCAGTCCGATTTGACAAAGCGGTGGGGGGTGTTTTTTGTTGCTGGGGTTTATTTTGTTTGGGTTTTTCCCCAAAAAAGGTCTCTCTGAGTAGCTGCTGTTTCCAAATGGTTAGTTCTATCAAGAAGGCAAAAATAATTTTCTGGTAGTTATTAGACTTGGTGGCTTTTCAAGGACTAGCTAGGGGGATTTTTATTTACTTATTTTACTTATTATTATTTTGGTAAGACTTTCTAGTCTCCCTGTAAATCAGAGGGAAACAGAAAAATCGGGTAATAAAGGTTTTGAGTGGGATTTTTTAGTTTGTTTTTTTATCTCTCTTGTCTATCTTAACACTTTTGTTATTTACATCTTCCCCTGAGTAGCACTTGTGTGTCGATAGTAACCATATATTGATTTTGTAGGAAGTTCAGATTCCTTCCATTTATCTTTATTCAGTTTGACTAGAGACATGATTGTGGGATCCAGGGAAAACTGAAGGAGAAGCTCTTTCAGCTCCACATTGTTAGACATGGATATACTAGTTGCAGGAGAACTAAAACTCATCTAAACTTTTTTGTCTTTTAACATATACCAGCTATGATTTTTTTTTCCTTCTATGGGTTATACACTTTTTTTTTACAGTGATAAAATCACAGCAAATCATATAAGTCACTCCCTTGCTCAGAGGATGTATTATTAATTGGGATCATGTGTAACCCATGGAGTTTACAGTCTGCTTCCATGTACAGTATGATCTCTCTAATAGCAAGTACCTACTAATAAACAGGATGTCATGACAAAGTCGTCTTCCCTATGTATTGCTGATTTTCATTGTTTTTGACAATTGTCTCAAAGTTCTTCATACAGTACTTCATGAACTTTATAAGAATAATTAAATTGCTCAGTTAAGAAGCAGCATGGTTCATGGCTCAGGTGTGTGTGTTCGTGCATCTCCACACACGTGCATGTTCACCTCTGCTCCAGGAACAATTGTGAGCTTCACAGGTGAGGTGTCCACCAAAGTCGGTCACCTCACATGGGTGAGCTTTTCTCATTGTAACGAACTTGTTACAGAGCTAAGGCCAGTGTTGCTGATACTGACAAGTCAGTAAACATCAATATGTTTCTCAAGTACCATAAACAAAGAAGGTTCGAGTGTGTGTTCCTCAGGTCTCTGAGAAGATCGCTGCACAAGCTGACTTCTGCATTTGCAGAACTCACCATCCATCCATCCATCTAGTTTCAACCCATTAACTCACCAACTTGATAGGGAAGCAGAATAAACTGTTAGACTGGTCCTGAAATCTACTCTTGGCTCTGTTGTTGACTTGGAAGGTGACCCTCAGCAAGTCATTCTCCATGAGTTAAAGTTTCTGCAAGTGGAGAAGAAGGTGTAACTGGCCTTTGCAACACATTTTGAGGTCTTAAGGGGAAGTGTAAAAGCTGGGCACTAGATAGTGTGGATATTCACCACTGCATTCTTCATTTAAGGCAGGAGAACAGGAGAGGCCAAGAATCTGTGGTCAGATAAGTTATCTTTTCCTTTTCTGTCCACAGAAATGTGAATTCTCACTCATAAAATCTTGAAAACAAATGTGCAAATTTATTTTCTTTTCTTGAGTAATATCTGAACCAACTTCCCTCTCCATTCTTTTCCCTCAAGGTTTCTGGAAAATTTCTGTGTCTTCAAACTTGCCTTTTTAAAATTCTGAAACAGACATTTACTTTTCTCCTCCTCCTCCTTTTCCTTCTAAATAAATGTAGCATTAGGCGTGCCAACACAATTGGTGTGAGCAGCTGCAAGCTGCCTCTCCCCCTGTCTTCCCCTCCCAGAGCATGCGGTCAAGAATTTAGGCCATTCAGTGTGTGCTAGCACTAACAAAACATGACTGAGGCAATGGATGCACAGCTTCACTGCCTTGTTTTTTGCTGTTTTATTTCTTTTTCAGTTGTGTCCATGTGCCTGTCATTGTCTGGCGTCCCTTCAACTTCTGAAAGTATTCCTTGTCTGTCAGTTGGATCTTTTCTCACAAGGCTTTGCATTTAACAGAGTCATACTTATCCTGTCAGTTAAATTCTTGGCCTCAGCAGGATAGAAATCATATGCTTTTAATCATGCCTAACATTAGCTCTAGAGCTAACTTATGTGAGCACAGACTTCTAAAGTAAGTTGATGATGTAGCGAACACCAGTTTTCAGCTGCAAGACGTTAAAGATATTTTGAAGCACAATAAGTATACAATATTAATAACTATGCCGTGCTGCTGTCTTGGTACAGTTTAACTTGTAATTTTAGGGGCAGCCGGCTTGCAATTTAAGTGTGTTCAACATTAAATATAAGATAAATGAACTAAGCAAACAAGGGTTTTGATATGTTTGAGATAAGATTCTGAATTTTAATATATGCTGAATTTACATGTAATGGTCTCCATGTGTGGTTGGTATCACTGTGATATCTATATTTTGGTTTTGTCATGACTGGTTTGTCATTTGTTTTTGTGCAGGAAATCTTGTTGGATAATTCTGTGTTGGTAGGTCCCTGAGCCTTGTTAATGCTAAACTTTTGCAGTTTGCAGTGGTGTTTTTTATTTAATCTTTTCTCTTTTTCTTTTAACCATTTTAATGTGATTTCTTTTAGCATGTCAAGTAACATTTGATTGTCATCCTAACCAGACCCTTCCTAACTTTCTGCAGATGGCAGACGTATATTTCATTTATGTTCTTAGCGAGCCATAATTTTGTTTTTAATGTCTTAAGCACAGAAGGGGAACTGTTTGTTCATTTAAGTCTGTATGTGATGCTTGCATTTTGTGTCTGTTATTTAGTCCTGTCCCCTGCTTATAATGTGGGAGAATGAGAGAGGTGAAAAATGTGCATCTTGCATTATTCAGTAGCCTGAATTGGATCCTCTGTTTTTTCCCTATTAAAAATGAGCACGCGGTTTATGCATGTCCAACTTGAAGCAGAATGTGTAGCCTGCTTGCATACGTGTTGCATTAAAAGCCTCACTTGTTTCAATTAAAGTATCTTGCAGACATACTTATTGAGTTAGATTTTCTTGTCTTTTAGAAGATTTATGCAGAAAGTGTATATTTGTGTATATTAAATATATAATTCTGAATATTGTAGATTGATGTGCATGCATTCAGAAGATAAAGCTTGGTTTTGTTAAAGTAACAAAGCTGAAATTCTCTATCAGTTACTCTTTTTGTCCTTAAGTTGTTCTTTTTATCTGTATATTAACTAATATATATTAGTCATTATGACTAACATATATTGACCTGTTGCTGACAAATGAGGAGCATGACCTTACTGCAAGGTTTTCCTGCAGCAGACACTCAGCTCTGTCTGTTTTAAGGATGTGACAGTTAAGGGTACACAATTACTTAGTTATAGAGAATAACTTTTTTTAATGGTAACCTAAGCTTAATTTAAAAGAAGCTGCATAAATATTGGTGTAGCCATAGCCTGGCCACACAGCTGGTTCATTGTATCTTTGTGATCCCCTTCAGAATGTTCTTAAAATTGCAAGCAAGCAAATAAAAATTGGAAAGTTCCACTCAAAAAACCCCAACAAAACAACGAAACCCACAAAAAACAAAAACAAACAAAGAAAACCCCAGACAAACAAAAAACCTTGAGGCTATGTTCTGGGTTTTTAAAGACTTTTTCCTTGTTCATTTAGTAATAAGTCTGTTATGATGTATTTTTCAATATGAAAACCAAACACTGGCCTGGTGGTGTTAAAACACGGTGATGCTATAAACTTCTTTGCTAAACTGCTCAGGAGAGCTGACTTGTCTCGGTGTGATACATTCACCAGTAACTCTCACCCTTCTTCCCACCATCTCTAAAACGTAATTTGATGTAATCTGAGTATATAATATTTTTTGTGTTCAAACTGAAGCAGTGTTCTCTTTGCCCTTTCTTATAAACTTCCTTTCATGCATGGAGTTCAGATTTACTAAAGCATGATTGACGGTCTCAGCCTTGGTTACGCTGGCATTTCTCTAGTTACGGCTGAGGATGATTTGAGTAATTTTCTCTTGCATTGAGTTTTGAAGCCCATTATATATACCCTGTAGTCAAAGAATAGAGTTAATTGTTCATTGAGACCATGATTCAGATGTCACTGAAGTTAATGGGGGTCTTTCTCTTGATATCTGTGGGAGTTGGATCCAGCCCCAAACCAGTCTTATAAGTCCTTTGGAGATAAAATGTTAAAAGTACTGATATGTTAAAATTGATTACAGGGGTTGCAGAACCTTTCATTTGAAGCTAAAAAAAAAAAGAAGCTGAGCAAGAATGGTATCAATTACATGCTTACTGACTTTACAGATTTGTCCTAACTGCAGTTGTTCAGAAAATACCAGCCTTGCTGAGGTATTGCTGTAAAGCTTTGTGAGCTATCTTACTGTTTCTTTTTGCATGTTTCAGGTGAATCTCTGTAGCTCATACTTACTATTGAGACGTGCAGTGGTAGCTTGCCTACGTCAGCTTGTGCAAAGAGAAGCTGCTGAGGTATCAGAATATGCTGTTGCATTCGTTAAAGAGAGCAGAGAAGACTTTACTCCAGGTAGTGTATTGAAGTTTTGAGATCAAAGAGTTTGATACATTGATAGTGAATTTTAGACACACTCCGCTATGGGTGTGAAAACTTTGCTACGTTCTTTAAATCTTTAACTCAAAAAGGTTTTCTGCTTCATTTCTCTATATAGTACCAAATTAAGGAGGCTGGATGCTTCCATAAGAACCCTTTCTTAGTGATGAAATGAAGATACTATTGCTTTTCATGTACTGTAGATAGTAAGGGTCACTACATGGAAAGTGCAAGTGGAGTTCCAGAGAAACCTAAGCCTGTCTAGCCAGTGGCTGTTGTAGTAACTGCTTCATAGGCCTGCATCTTACACGCGTATTCATAATTTTATTTTCCCACATAAATCTTTTCTTAAATTAAAAATCTGTCACTGAGGGAAGGTGTACAAAACCTGTTGAAAAAAGTGTCTGCTGACCTTTTTGGAGAACTAGTTAAGTAAAGATCAGCTGGGGTCCCTAGACTTTTCAACTTCCTAAAGGCTGGGTGTCACTTTGGATTTAAATTCAAACTCATTTGGAATTTTTTTAGGAAAGATTGACCATAGTCATTTTGTAAAACTGCTGATTTTTAAAATTGATAATATTGGGCAAATAAAAATTGGTCATAAACAAATGATTTCCATGTGTCTGATTTTGAACTTTGGAATTAGATGGCCAAAGTTAATATTTTTCTGGAGCTCAGCTGCTGTGTTGATGGTAATGCTGTGGAATGGCGTTAGTAAAAAGTTCAAAGTTTGTTTTGTATTCAGATGACTTAGACGTGGTATAAAAGCAATTAATACTATCATTCCAAAAGTATTTCCGGGCTAGATACTTGTTCACAAGATACTCTGTGCAACCTTCAGTGGGATTTCTGTGTTCGTTTACTGCACTTTTGTGATGCACAGCGTTCAGCTCACAAACTTTTTATTGTTAGCAGATGTGAACATCAGAGAAATAGGCCTGGAGGGGGCATTGCTGGGCTTGCTGGACAAAGAGTTGGATCAAAGATTATGCCAAGATATCAAAGAGACTCTGACTCACATGCTTACTTCAATGGCAGTTGAAAAGCTCTCTTTTTGGCTGAAGCTTTGTAAAGATGTTCTTGCTGCCTCAGCCGGTAAGTCCTAATACACACAATGCAAATAAGGCCTGCAGCAGTGCAGTATGTCACTGAGGGAAAATGTTCTTGTTTCTTGAATGCTTGGCATTTATGAAATGTATGTCCTTCATATTGAAATAGTGGACCCTTTAACTTAGTTCTTTCAGGAGGAACATGGCTTTCTCCCTTCTGATTGCCTTTTCCCTATTGAGTGAGTTTTTGTAAATGTTTCAGTATGTCTTGCCTCTTCAAATTCTTGTTGATTTATAGTCCTAATGCTAACTTATTTCCATATCAGACGTGGAAATGCAGTATACTTTTTAGCTTGTGCAGCCTGTGCAAGTACCTACAAGAAAAATATTCAGACCTTCTCTTCTATTAAGAATAAGAAAGATGCAGACCTACTATATCATAATGAATCTTCTGAGCAGATAAAATTAATTACTGTGCTGAATAGGGGGTGGGGGGGGGGGGAAACTGAGGGTTTTTTTACCTGCAGTGCAGGAGGAAAACTTCTTGGATTTAGATTTTTTGATTTGGAAAGAGAATGTCTAATGTCTCACACTTATTTTAGAAGGTTGGGACTTTTTTTTTCTTTCACTTCTTTTACTGCAGTTCTTCATTTACTTTCATGGTATTGATCTTGTTTTCCAGCAATATCAACAAAATGCAGACAGTTTTCTTACTGTTTGTTTTTTTTTAATTCTAGCATTTACTGTCAGACACTCTAAGGTTGAAGGGTATCATAGTGAATTGGAGGCTAGTGATTGACTGAAGAGATTTTCTTATGAATCTTTCTGTAGTTTCAGTTACAGTAAGAAAGAATATTACATTTCTTCTTCCCCCCTTCCCCACCCCCCCGTCCTAAATACAGACTTCAATACAGTAGCCTCGATAGATACTACTCAAGAAGAGGAAACTGCCAAAGTGGATGATGCCTCTGTATTAACATCTGACAGCGACGATAGGTTCCATCCTTTCAGTAACCCACGATGGTCTACCAGAGTTTTTGCTGCAGAGTGTATCTGTAAAATTATAAGCCAATGTGAAAATGCAGGCAGTGCACATTTTGACATAACTTTGGCTCAGGAAAGAAAACAACGTGATTCGAGAGGTATGTGTTAAGTACTGAAAGAAATTCACACAATGCAAAGTATGCTTAAAATAAATGCTGGCTGTTTGCATCTTAATGAAATTCATCATAAATATGTTGTTTGTAGTCATTGAAAACTTTAGTTACTCTGATTAGAAGTGTAGAGCAATTCTTATGTGCCAAAATGTCAGGATATCACTGCAGCATTTACACTCACGTTCCTGGTTATAGCACCATGGCATACGCGCAGGAAGCCATTGTTTTTGCAGAAGCACTAGCAATCAGAGATGATAGCTGGCACCAGCCCACAGCATCATGGGCTGGTATCTGGGAGTATGACTAAAAAAAGTCCACTTTTTTTCTTTCTATAATTTGCATAATTACCAGTACAAACACAGTGCAAATTTTTAGTACCTCTGGGTTTATCTGGAGGTATTTTCCCTGAAAAACCTTTTTAGAAAATCTGCCTCATACATAAACATACTTGTGCTTGATTCCAAGTACTATTTTTTTCCCATTCAAATGGAAAGGAGCCTAGATCAGCTAACATAAGATGTCCAAGTAAGACTGTTGTATTTGTAAGCTGCTTAAGTGAATCCTTGGTAAAATATAAAATACACATTTTGAAAATGTTGGGAGCAGTCTTACAAAATATATCTAAAGCTAAATTTAATAAAACTTTTCTTTTTTAAATTTCTGTTTTCTCCTCAGATGACTTTCTGGTCTTGCATTTAGCTGACTTGATCCGTATGGCATTTATGGCTGCCACAGATCACAGTGATCAACTCCGTCTTTCTGGGCTCCAAACGTTGCTAATTGTTGTTCGGAAGTTTGCAGCTGTTCCAGAACCAGAGTTTCCAGGTCATGTAATTCTGGAGCAATACCAAGCCAATGTAAGCACCACTGCTAATAACTTTTAAAAGTTTATAGTTACAGTTAATCACTAAAAGAAGTTTGCTTTTTGCAGTGTGTAGGGCTAGAGTTGAGTTTCGGTTCGTGTGTTACTGAAACTCTTATTAATTTCTTCGGACTTAACTTCCTTGGAAAGTGTCTTTTCAGTTAGTATATGTTTTAGCTGCAAAGTTTTTTCAGGTTTCAGCATTTTTCCCTCTTTCCTATTTGAATACACAAAATAAAAATAGAACTTTGGGCGGTTTTTTTAAACACCTTGGTTTTAAAGTGCGGAAGTATTACAAGAAATATTAAAAATTACTGTCATTTAAAACTCTGCTTAGAAATAAGTAGCCTTTGCACACCAGAGATCACACTAGGAGATCTTGGTCAGTAAATAAGCTAGAGGAGGTAAAAGCATGGATTGTACTCACAAGGTCTATCTCAGTTAAGTCTTGGTTGAGACTTAACTGATGACTTAAAAGATGTCCTGATCATCTTGTGTCCCAAACTCCACTTGCATTAAATATGACAGACAGCTGTGTTAAGCCTCATCTGGATCCAATTCTTCAATTTCTGTCATGCATTGAATAGGTCAAATCACTTTGATATAAATGGAGACATCTTGACACTGGAGAGATCCTTACTCTGAAGACATCCTAAGCCACTTTGGTGTTGTTTTTGCCATTAAAATTCTGTTCTACTGGCACTTCTTTGTGGGAAAGAAGTGCCTTGATCTAGTCTGGAACTACAAAGGGAAAAATACACAATCTGCCCTTGCTGTCCAAACCCATCAAGCAGGTCACAAGTAGAGCTAATAATTCTCCTTTTAGCCTTCACTACCCTTAAAGCATTTCTGCTAACACTACGCATAGGTCTTCTCATAGAAGCTGTTTCATAGAGGTTGAAGAGATGTGAAGCAGTTAAATATCTAGTGTTTTTCTTGTCAATTTTTTTTTCCATAACAGTAACTGGAAATAGAGGGTTGTATGTTTTCCAGACTTAAGTAATTGTTTTTTCGAAATCTTGTTCAGAAGTTCCTTAAATGAAGTCTGAGCTTTAGAGGGTCTTAAGAAACTGTTATTAACTGTCATTACAACTAACCCCTTTTCACTTATTTTCACAAACTTGTGTTTGTAGTACTTGTCCCACACTTTGTACTTTCATCCCAAAGAGCATCAGACTTGACTGATGACCTGAAAATTCAGACATAAAGCAGCAAGGGAAGTTTTCATTAGCCTTTAGTGAAATAGCTTTCAACAATGATTGGAGGTGAAATCTCTGCAACTTGCTGAATATGTTTGTGTTCTCCCACTTTGCAAAGTTGTCCAACTTCAGCTGTTTGTTTCCTTAAATCTGTATTCTTTTTGAGTAAGGAGTAAGTAAGGATATGTCACTCATTAGGTGTCTTGCAAGTCCTTCAGGGTTTGGAACATTGTGTTTTTCTTTAGAGGGCTTATCATGAAGTCAAAGGTTTCAGGAAGGAAGAGGTTTCTGTTTCAGTTTGAGACTGTGCAAAAAATAGAATCAGCTTTGAAGTTTCGTCTCAAAGAGAGCCGTGTCTTCAGTGTAAGCAAAACTAAACAATAAAACTGAGACTGCAGCTGTCTCCCTGCTCTTTAACCTCACTGAAACAGCCTGTGGAAAAAGGAAAAGGAAGCTATGCTTTATAAAGGAAAACTGCAACAAAACCCGCTTATGAATAGTAATTATTTAGTTAATTGCTCACTATGTATTAAATGTTGTATAACTTCTCTTTAGGTTGGAGCAGCACTTAGGCCTGCCTTTGCCCCTGAAACTCCCCCTGATGTCACAGCAAAAGCATGTCAGGCAAGTGTTGAAAGTCAGAAGTCCTAGGTAATAGACCCTCTGAAATTTTCTTTTTGCTTGATAAGCCACATTAGAAAAAAGAAATAGATCCTCTAGCCTCTGATCCTCAGTGTATACAAAATAAAGTTACCTCTGTTTTGTAACAAGTCAGAGATTTTATGCAGTTTAAAATCTTTTGAGAAACTTTGTAGCAGTTGATGCCTTGGCTGTTATTCATGACTTCCCTCTAATGTTGTTGGCATTCATTACTTATGTATACTAAACCTTGACATTATTAACATTGATTATTATCCAAGAGTAACTGTATCTCAGTAGAAGTGAAATGTGTTTTTCATAATTTTACTGATGGAAAAGAGTATCCAGTAGTGTTTGGCTCTTGTTTCTCATTATTTCTGTTTTGCAACACTAGGTGTGCAGTGCCTGGATAGCAAGTGGTGTAGTAAGTGATCTTAATGACCTTCGAAGGGTTCACCAGTTGCTTGTATCCTCTTTGGTCAAAGTGCAGGCTGGGAAAGAAGCACAAAGTCAACAGTATAATGAAAGCACCTCAACTATGGAGATACTGGCTGTGCTTAAGGCTTGGGCAGAGGTTAGTGTAACAACTCTGTAATGATAGTCTGGTTATCTGGTAGGTGAGTTAGAACCTTTCACACAGGATGCTTTCAGGAATTTCTTACAGTCTTCATTCAACAGCAGTTGCTGGTCCTTTGCTTTGATACCTCTGAATAGTACGTGAACTTTGTAAACTTGACAAAAGCACTGCTAGTTAAACTGTATTAGACTACACTTTCAGAAATATGTCTAGCACTTCAGAAATATGAATTTCTTAACATGTTCTGATATTTCAATATTCACTTCAAATTGCCGTGGTATAAATGGCTATGGTGATGGTCTACTGAATGTACCATTTTAAATAGGTGTCATTTTTCTCATTATCTGTTGGCATTTAATTTCTTACAGGTTGTTAAATCATAAATGCTGGAGATGGATATTCACAAAAGCTAACTTCACTGAAACTGGTCTCCTATGTCTCTTCTATAGTTGAGGAGAAGAGTTTCCCTCCAGGGGCATTTGGAGACTAGAGAGGGCTGCTGATCTAAAACATTCTCAAGCCTATCTTTTTCAATAGCTAGAGAGGCGTCCAGGGAAATTAACCTTCTCACATTGAAACTCAAAGTTTGCAAATGATGCAAGACTGTACTCTTAATTCTTTACTGCTAACACAGAGTAATACGTAGTTTTGAGAAGTTGATTGCAAGTGCAATATTTCATTTTAGTTTCAAGTAGATTTAGGAATTATTTGACTGTGGTTTCAGCATCATGATTATGTATGTATGTTATTTGAAAATAAGTTCTTAGTCTTGTAGCTATAACTATAGCAGTGTTTGATGGTTGGAAGCTGAAGCTGGACAGGTAGTACATTAATTTTTAAGAGTAGGAAAGTTAACTGCAGCTATGTTTAGGAATTTTAGTAGGTTTCCCTTTATTGGGACTTTTGCATCAAGATTAGCTGGGCGAGTGGATTCAGAAGGTTTAGAAAATAAGTACTTTTTCACCCATGTCTGCTGGACAGGAGTAGATTCTAGGAACACTCATGCCTGCAGGCAGCCACGCTAATCATCACAGTGGTTTTCCAAGGGTTAATTTTTGTAAATCTCTCCCCAAATACATGAACAGGTTTACATAGTTGCAGTTGAAAAGCAGAAAAATCAAAATGATGGATACAGTCGCTGTTTAAAAATTGCAAACTCTGCAGAAGAAAGCTACAGAGATGTAACATCTTCAGCCAGTGGACTTCTGGACTTAGTGCAGGCAGATCTTGGAACACTGAGCAAGCTCTGGCTTGCTGCACTTCAGGATTTTGCTCTCTTAACTTTGCCTTCAGAATATGCATTGCAACTACCTGCTGAAGGTAAGAAGGCAAATCAATTGTATTTTCATAGGTCACTTCTAAGTACACATCATTAATATCTTAGCTGACTTGTGTTGAGAGCACAGTAAGATTAAATTGTATAGAGTATACTAATATTTGTGTACCCATTTAAAGATAAAGACCGCTTTTGAGAACAGAGGTTTCAGTGATGTGAAAAGTACTTTGTTTGGTATTCTTGATTCTTGGGTAATGTCATGGTTGAAAGCAGAAAAAGGTAATTGTATTAGATTCTATCTAAATAAATCTGAATTAAGTGCCCTCGTCAGCCTGAATTTTAATATTGCATGTTTTAAAAAAACAGCCGTACATAAAATAAGGTAAATATCATTTCGATAAAAAGAAGAATCCTCTTTTATAAGAATGAGAAAATATGGTAGTTGAAAATAAGTTACATTCTTAAAACTGTAACTTCTTTTCTTGTAGGCGGTACATTTTATACAGCAGAGACAATTGAAAATGCCAGGCGCCATTACTACAACTCCTGGGCACTGATACTTTATGCTACAGCATTATGGCTTACTAGCACAGGTTTCATCATTGTTGATCCAGATGAAGGAGTTACCAATCTCTCTAGACCTGTCACCCCAACTACGATGTGTCAAGATTCTTCGACCAGGCCCTTGGTGAAGTCTCCTGAAGATGTGAATACTGACAGATTTCATCTTATCTTGGGTTAGTGAGTGCATAATCTGTCTAGATGCTGTAACCAAAAATACCATTTTTAATAGATAAAACTGTTAGCAAACAAATATTTAATTATTCACATAACTGCATCATTGAACATTGCTTCTCTTAGAAAAATATACAGTCAGAAGAATTTTAAGTCCTAGTGAGAAAATTGTAGACCATTTTCCCAAATGTAATAGAAAAAACACTCAGGGTCATCTAAACAAGTCCTAAGTGAGTACTTACTGCTCTGCTCATAAACATGCAAATTCAAGGGTGGTTTTTATTGTGGTTGTAGCACTACAGTTACAGAGTGTATGGTTTAGCATCACGGAAGTACAGTTTTACATCACAGTTGGTACACAGTGTGCAGGTTGGAAGGGACTTGTGGAGGTCATCTTGTCCACCATCTCTTGCTTAAGCAGGGCCACCTAAAGCCAGTTGCCCAGGACCATGTCCAGACGACTTTTGAATATCTCCAAGGATGGAGACTGCACAACCCGTGCTAGTGCTCAGTCACCCTCATGGTAAAAAATCTGTTTCCTTAAGTTTGCATAAAGCTCTGTTTAAGCCTCTGCTACTGCAGAGGCTAATCAGGCACTTGAATTCAGTCCCAGTTCTCTAAATTTACACAGTTAGACGTTTCTGGTTGTATTGTTTGTTGCATTGTCTCTCTTTTCTATCCTTCTTTTGTGATCCCTTTTTAGAATGGATTTATATGACCCAGATGCATATGGCTTCTTCCCAGTGTTCCTGCACAGAGCCAGCTTCCTTTTAAATTCCACTGCTCCCTCAGTTTAAAGTGGGACCTCTGATATAAAAGCTGTTCATTTCTCCTGCTTTCCTATACTACTGGATTAGGGCTTCAAATGTCATATACTTTACCATGGACACCCGGCTTGTTTATTCTGCTTCTGAACACATTCCACTCGTTCCTTTTCAGGGACGCTTTCTGTTGCACAGCAGTTCTTTAGTGTGCACTGATCAGTTTCCCAGGACATCACACAGTTTGGAATTACAGCTGTACAACTGGGATGAAAATATGGATCACACTTCACATGAAGTTTATCTTCCATGTTAGAAAATGTCATCTGAAGAGTGCTGAAAGCTCAGAAAAAAAGTGATTGCTTTTATCTGGTCTAGGATTTGCAAGCTTAGCTTCATGTAATTGACTTGTTGCTGGTGGTCCAGTTGTGGTAGCTGGGATCTTTAGCATTTTTGTAAAATGGGAAGATAAAGCCTTAGCCCTTGAGTTTGTGAACTATTATTGCTTTCTCTGTTATTTCCTTCTATTAAATAAATCAGTGTGATTAGGCAAATATTCTGCTATATACTCATTATGAATTGTCTGCCTATTCACTGACCCTTGAGTTTTGTGTTTTTCCTCAGAAATTGCTCTTTTTTAATATTTATTTATTCATGCTAATCACCACATGACTGCATCTTATACTGTCTAGAAGCTGAAGTTCTTTCATTGTTTTGGAGTGCTTGCCCCAAGATATTATCAGTAGGAGATGAATTCACTTAATATAAAATACAAGTACTATTCCTATGTCTGCTCCAACCTACTGTTAGGTTACTTAGTATCTGACAAAATTACTTCTTAAAATTTCAAGCTAATATGTTTTTTTTCTTCTGATGCTTACAGGAATTAGCGTGGAATTTCTCTGCTCTCCTCGATCAGATGCAGCAATGGAGAACATTATTGCTTGCTTACGTGCCCTACAGGCACTCTTCGATGTTCCATGGCCGAGGTCTAAAATAGGTGGTGATCAGGTAATGTCTTAATGATCAAAAGTCCTTCAGAATTAAGGTATAATTTTAGTTTAAAAGACTTTCAAGATTACTTGGGGTTTTTTTAGCAATTTTATGTGCCTTATCTCTTAATTACCATGATTAGTATTTTGTTGGGAGAACCGAGCAGGACTGCTGCTACTGGGAGCTAGGAGTTAGATGTTGAAGAAAATCCAATTCCTGTGATTGCATCAATTATATGCTGTTCCTTAATGAGATTAATAAGAGTAATACTCTTGGCTTTAACAAATACTAACAAGCTTCTAAAATTCCTGCATTAAAATGAGAACATAGTAAGCATTTTTCTTACTGTAGGAGTTGGGTGTAGAGCTGCTGAATGTTTTACATCGACTGATACTGACCAGAGAATCACCTGATATTCAGCTTGCTGCCCTTGAAGTGGTTCGACTGATTCTTTTTGCAGCTCAGGAACATGTGAAGGAAAAGCGGAGAAGCGCAGAAGGTACAGTAATATATGAGATGCTGAATACATATTATCAAAGTTAAATCAGATCCTTTTTGGTAGGCTGGATTCTTGAAGGTGATATTCCAAAATGCATCTTAATTGAACTGTTCCACAGTTACTGGCTAATCCTGGCTTACCTGAGTCAGCACCTGGACTGGACATAAGAAACTGGGCAGTATGATAGATAGCAAGTGGTTTTGGTGGTGAGTAGAGGGCATGAAGTGAGGAGGAAGCCTGAGAAACTGCAGTTGGGTCAGTCTTGTGTGGTGTTAGGGAGGGAGGAGCCTTAATGAAAAGCTGGGATCAGCTGCAGTACAGCAATGGAGAGACTCAGCACACACAGCTGTTAGAAGCCAGACTCCACTAGTTAATCTGATCGTAGCTTTCTAAAGTTCTTATTCCAAAAGAAGCAAAACACTTATATCAAGTGACATAATACTGGCATGGTGCCTCAGCACGCTGTACTTCTAAATCTACTGCACACACCTTTGCATTTTGACAATCAGCACATAGTTTGCTTATTCAGAAGGATGGATGTTTGCCAGTAGAACTTTGAATGCATATGCATGCACATATACATGTACCAAGATTATCACTTGGTGATGAAACAGTCTTAAACAGTAAACTTTCTGGAAATGAGGTACAGCCTGCAGATTTCTGCCATATTTCTTCTTTTTGTTTTAGTTGATGATGGTGCTGCAGAAAAGGAAACGTTACCAGAATTTGGGGAAGGCAAAGACACAGGAGGACTGGTGCCTGGGAAATCATTAGTCTTCGCAACACTGGAGTTGTGTGTTTGTATTCTTGTCAGACAGCTTCCCCAGCTCAACCCTAGATTAACTTGTAGCCCTGCAGTTCAATCTGGAAAACATCTGTTATTGTCAGAAGATGGAAGTAGACTGGTAGCAGCAGCATTAGTTATTCTCTCTGATGTTCCTGCAATCTGCTCTCCTGAAGGTATGCTGTTTCATCACAAGGAAAGATTAATAAAAGAATATTGGGCTCCTCCGAGCCCCCACGTTATTACTTCATTTTCTCAGCTGGATAAATCTGGCAGCAAGTTTTGTTGATTTGCCTGTGACAGTTTCCTGTTCTAATTATGTTTTTGACTGTCAGATTATAAAACAAGTTACAAAACTGAAGCAATTAATGGAGCAGGTTTTCTTTTACTTCCACATGTAGCAGTGCAATTAATAGATTTATTTTGTATGGGGAAGAATATGATAGCTACGTGACTCTATTGTATTTGAATGCTCTATTCTGGAATTTGTAATGCAGATACAAATTACATTTAAAAGGGAAATGTATCATGTTACCTTCTACTAAAAGCCATCATTTGCACATTAGGAAACCGCTCTAAGGAGTTATGGTTGATTTCTTAGATCAGTTGAATTGTACCCATCGTTCATTTTGGATTCACTCCAGTCTTTAAGATGGTTCCCCCTCAATATTGTAATAATATGAATTATTATAAACTATTTCTACACTACTCCTCTGTCCCTCCCTGAGGTATCTGTGTTACACCTTATGCAATTTTTTGCATTTACCATCCCTGGAAATTTATACTTTTCTCTTAATATGTTCTCCGTTACAAGATTCTTCGTTGAGGGATAGCATACTCCAAATGGAATAGTAGGCAGTTCTTGCTGTTAAACAAATACAGCATCATTTAGATCTGAGCACAGTTATTTTGTATGAAAAATAATCTGTGATTTTTCTTTTCTTCCTGTAGTTCTTTTTGTCTTAAACTGTTAATAACAAAATATTAAGTTATTCCACAAACTAAGAGCTTGCAGGATCAGACCAGATGGGATGTTTACACTAGAGAACTTAAGCATTTAAGTCAGGTGACTAAAATGAGGAGCTTAAGCTTATTTATACAGTCAGTTGAATAAGGAAGCATCTCAAAAGTCAACTCATATAGTCAAAGAGAAGAGAACTCCTATGTGGTATCACATAATTTTTTTCCTCTTTGATAGGTATTTGAAGTTATAATCCTGTGACTTCCACGTGTCTTACCTCAGGCACCTGTCATGATATGCATGCATAATAAAATTTTCAAATAACTTTTCCTACTGAATTCCAACAGTGAATTTCCAGAGACTTGTCTGTTTAGAGATAGAAGGTAGATGTCCTCAGATTCAGAAAATATTTATGCATATGTCAGGTACCCTCGCTATTCAAGAGGTCTCTCGGAACATAAATGTATTAAAATCTTAAAAACCATAAGCATTTTGCTGATTAGGGAAGGACACAAGCATATTAAGTGATATGCTTAACTCTGTGCTTTGCTAAACCAGAACTTAAAACGAGCAACACATAAGTAAGCACGTTTCTAGACTGTCTCCAATATGTACAGAATTCTGTATTACTATTAGATCCAAAGACGTAAGAATAGACAGAACTGCTATGCCAAGATACTCCTGTGATTTTTTTCTTTCTTTTTTCTTTCCTTTAATATTCTCTTACTCTGACAGTCTTCTATCAGATTCTCAGGGAGAGATGAAGATCTGCTCAGTAGGCTGTGCAATAACGTGCTTCTCTCCTTAGGTCTCCTCTTTTCCAAAGTGTTTGTTAGAGTTTTTTATTATCATTCCAGGAAATTTTTTTGCACATTTTTAATCTGAGATCTTCTGATTAATCTTACTAAATTCTTGACTCCAGTGATTTCCTAGAGCAATGACATCCTTGGCTAACTACACATCACGTGGGAGAAGTATTTCCTCTCACCAGTTTTGAAATTACCCTCTGTTAATTTCCTTCGCTGTAGTCTTCATTGCTAAGTGAAAAAAGAGAATCCAGGAAAACGGCGTCATTTTTTTTAATGTAAAAGGTACCTGAATATTTTTCAACTTATGTGAAATTAATTTGCTTTGGCTTACAGGAAGTGTTTCAGTTCTTCCTACTATCTTGTACCTAATTATTGGAGTACTGAAAGAAACTGCTGTGAAATTGCAAGATGGCCAGCTACCTTTGACGGTTGCTGTATCTCTGCAAGCTCTGAAGGGACTCTTGTCTTCTCCCATGGCTCGAGCAGAGAAGAGTCGGACTGCTTGGACTGATCTTCTGCGTAGTGCTTTGGTTACAGTGCTTGACTGTTGGGATCAAGGTAAGCATAAATTTTGGGTTCATGTCTTAGTGAATTAGTTGGCTAACCAAGTACTGTTCAAACTATAGTGCAATGTTGTCCCCACAGTGAATGTGAGAAGTCATCATCTGTAAAGGTATGGGTGTGGAATTGCAGGCTTAGCTCTGTACTAAGTCACGCCACAGTGCAGTGTGATGGAATAAACAGGAGTTACGACTTCAGTGTACAGTTGATCATAAAAGACAGCTGTAATGCATGCAGGTTCTTCACAAAGAATTAGTGTCTGTGTTGAAGCAAAGGATATTAAAACAGTAGTTCAAGGAAAAATATTTTTGTCTTAAATTTAGTTTTCTGTGTGCTGCTGCTTCAACTTCCCAAGTTTGTAGTACATTTAGCATTCCTTGCGTTTGATCTCCACGTTGTAATTTGTTGTTGGAACTTTTGTTTATATTGCTGGGTTTTTAATTTATAGCAAAAGAATATATGTTCTTAATGCAAATTTTATGTCATTCTAAAAATAGGTTGTATCTTAATATAGCTCTTCAAAGATACTCATTGTACTTTCTACAGAGAAACAACGGAATAGGAGTGTGCTGTTATTTCTAAATATTCATGTAGCCACTCCTGAATTCCCATTTTGGCCTTACCTTTTATTACAATTGAAGTCCATGTCAGTGCATCGCAGTATGTGATGTATCTGAAAAAAAGAGATTCTTGAAGAAACTTAGACATTGATATTCTATTCCACCTCTTTGTAACACTTGAATTCATGGAATTACTTTTTAATGCAAATCTAACAAACTGCTTACTTTATTGACGGTAGATGGGCTTCTCCAAGAACTTGATGAACTTAGCCTGCTCACTGCTATTACAGTATTTGTTATGTCTGCCAGTCCAGAAGTTACTACCATAGAGTGCCTTCAAAAGCGTTGTATTGAGAAGTTTAAAGTAACACTTGACTCAAAAGATCCTCTTGTAAGTACTGGTGAAATTATAAGAATATCAGTATTGTATCAAATGGATTTCAGTTTATTTTCTGTTTGGTTGTTTCACTTGTCCTGTTTGTTGATTTCCGTTAGTTCTGTCCTGACTATATCTGTTATATTTAAAAATACAGTTCAAACAAGTTAGCAGGAACATGTTCAACAGTGCATTTTATCTTTTTTTTTATTCTGTAAACAGTATTCCTATGATTATTTTTTTAAATTGCATTAGACACAGATTTATACATGGATAAGTACACAATGCAGGTATGTAGTTTTTCAGGCACCTGTTCATTTTATTTGTTCATTTTGTCTTCAACACACAAATGCCCTCTTTTGCACAGGAAACCCCTCAGCTGTGAGTTTTGGGGAGCTGGAGCAAATACCACTATGTAACTTCTACTGCCCATAAGCATCTGCTCCCAGCCACTCCTGGAGGCAGCACATTGAACTAGGTTAATGCTTTGTTTTGACCCAATAGAAATATTTTTACGTAGTTGCTTTAGATTGTAGTGCCACACCTCGTCTGTTACTATTCTTCATCTAAAAAACCAAAGTATCAGGGAAAGAAATCTATTTTACATCATTACAAATACAAATGACTTTTCTGTGAGTTGGGACTTCCTGACTCTGAGAGTCCAGCTCTGAAAATAACATGTTTGGGATTTTACTGTAAACTGGTTTTCTTGCATCTTCTCTCTATATATCCAGGTAGTAACAAAAAAATTAAACAGTTACCTTTAGCTTGAGAAAAAGCTGTACTTTTTTAGATATTAATACATTTCTAGTATTATAAACATTGGTTTCCACTGATAGGAAAGTGGGGATGCCAAATATGACTGCAAGAAAATGGTAGTATGCATTTGCAGATTTTATCTGAGTGTTTAGGCATCTGAGCCTTTCAGAAGTTGTGTAGGAACTTGACAGTTTTGGTCCTATTCACTTCCAATGACATGTAGGCTACTGCACCATTTGAGGCTTTTTGAAGTTGTGCCCACAGTTTGACAGAGGTAATGCTTATATTTTAAGCACCGATTTTCAGTCAGCTGTATTTTTACAAGACTATATTTTTCAAAACAGTACTATGGCATAATCTTCACACAAAAATAGTATTTTTCCTTAACTCAAAAATATAGGAAGGTATAGGACTTGGTGAAAAGAAATAGGAAGCATAATCTAGTTTCTCTTAATAATTTGATTACAAGTTATAATGCTCCTGTAAAGTATTATCTATTAGAGGGCTGCAATCTGATGAATTTTAAAGTTGTGAGGCACATTTTTCTGCCTCCCTAAAATTTTATCTGACAATCTGAGAATTTTAAAACACTCTGACTTGTGTTTTTAGGTATAACACTTGGTAACTGCAACTTTGATTTTCCCTTTAGGTACAGTATAAGTGCTACCAGCTGCTGCACTCCATCTTTCAGCATCCAAACAAAACTGTGTCATATCCTTATATTCATTCTTTAGCACCATCCATTGTGGGAAAACTGCAGGAAACAGAAAAAGTAAAACCTGAAAATGCTGCAGAACTTCAAGTCATTCAGGAGGGAATAAAGGTTGTTATAGCTCTTACAGCCACAGCTGAGGAAGAGCACCGTAAGTTACTCCCATTACTATTATCCAAAGTAGACATGCTGAAAGTTGCCGTAAGTAACAAATTAAAACAAAACAACAAATAGAAATCCAGTCCTGAACACCAATTGCTAACAAAATCGCTGTCAAGAATGTTGGTTCTTTTTACTGTACAGCTCGAATAACATTTGCAGCTTTGTAGTTTGTGTTAAATGTTAACTTAGAGAAATGCTTCTAGTTAGAATTTGAAGCTGTTTTTAAAAAGTGTATGTTTAAGTTGTGTTTTCAATGTTTGTAGGTGCTCATTTGGTGGCCTGCCTTCTTCCCATCCTTATTTCATTTCTTTTGGATGAAAATGCCCTGGTTTCTGCTACAAACTCAGCAAAAAATCTACATGAGTTTGCTTTGCAAAATCTGATGCAGATTGGTCCACAGTACTCGTCAGTCTTTAAAAAACTAATGGCTTCCTCTCCAACCATGAAAGCCAGGCTTGAGTCAGCTGTAAAAGGCAATCAAGAAAACATCAAAGTGAAGACTGCTAAACATGCAAAGAGTCCTGGGAAAAGTTCAAGCATTCAGCTAAAGACCAATTTTCTTTAAAATCTCATATTGTCATTTTATGCACTTTGACATCAACAGCAAAAAATGTCCCTTTAAATTTTTATTCAGAGTAGGATTGCTGTGAGTTGATCTCATATATTTCAGTTTGCACTGAAGTATTACAGAAAGTTTTTAAGATAAAGCAAATCTCTAGATAACTTTCTGTTAGGGTAAGACTTCTTAAACATCTCTAAATACTATAGAATAAATGTCAGAGATCATCTACTCTCTATTTTTGGATTACTTTGGACTAAAACACAAGAAATGTACATTTAAAGAAGTGTAGTTGAACTTTACCATGGAGATATTTAGGAGGAACCCACACTTAGCCATTAAGTAAAATTAATTTTGTTTAAAATCAATGTTTGCCAATAATAAGTTACCCTGATTTGGTTTTTAGATTTAACTGGGACATAAATTTACTTGCAGGTTGTAATCTACCCTACTTACTAATTTAACACACTGCATCATTAAGTAAACAGATTAAATACCCTTGTAAGCCTTACAGTAGATTTATTATTGATCTCAAAAAATTCAACTCAGTAAAGGTAATATTGATAGCTTTAATCCTAATAACTTCTTGAGCTGGCCGAGATTTAACAGCTGGTGTTAAATACAGGTCTACAATGCTTCTTCACTGAGGACTCCATAGTGCTTTACACAGTGGGACTATTAAGTATGCACATGTAAGTATTTGCAGGCTTGGTGCCTTGCTGCTTGACACAGTCTCACTTTTCAGGATGAATACTTGTGTTAATTTTGTATTAGGCTAGCCGGGCAATTGAAACTTACATATCTTGTCCAGGATAGGACAGCAGTTCTAATATACTGTGCCTCGATTCAGACATCTGCTCTATCTGGACGTATGTTTCCTGATCTTTAAATGATCGGTTATATGTACGTGTAACTCACCTAAATTTATGTATCTCTGCAATGAGAGATGGACATATCTGAAGTCAGCTTGCCTTGTGTCAAATAAAGTGCAACAAACTCATAATAAGGAATATATAATTAACATTTTTATCAAGGAACATATTTTAATATAGAAAAATAACTATCAAAATTGCAATGGCTATAAAGTATTTTCTACATATAGTGGATTGACTTCTTTCTTAATACCAGTATTATCTAAACCAAACACTATCAAACTGAGGATAGTATTTCCTTTTTGAATCTAATTACTTCAAAAGAATGAAGAAAAAAAGGTTTTACAGAACTGAGAAACACACTGTGACTCAGGAAAAGTGTGATGTACTGTATTTTATTATAAGTTTTGTATATAAATATAATTGTAAATTGTACAGAATTAACCATTTGATCAACGTTCTAACAATTCATCTTTCTAATTTACAGAAATAAAGCTAATAATTTTCTTCACTTAAGATTTGTCTTAGTCATTTTACCCAGCAGCAGAGGACCTCTAAGGACAGAAAGAAAATGTTTGCATGCTGCCACAAAGAAACCAATAAGAAATGTTTGGGCTGGATGCACCCAGGTCTGTGACTTGACATTGCAGGTCTGTTCCATATAGCACAATGGGTAAATAAGTAAGATCAAGCAGATAGAACCAGTTTCTAAACATATAAAGTCTGTGTCAGATGCTGAAATATGTGAACTATGGGAAGATGGTTGAGATGCCTTCCATCTATCCCCAGAGAACCAGAAGTTCTTTGTTCCACTTCTTCATTGCAGTCAAATCTGTAGTTGTTGGCTGGGTTTTAAGGGATTTACATTAAATTTGACAGTTACTTTATCTCATTAGGATTTTTTTTTCCCTTCAAATTTTACTGGCACATTATTTTTTTTTCCCTCTCAGTGCCACTCCTGGAAAATCATATCAATTCTTAATGGGACTTGAAACTTTTAAATGAAACTCATCTCATGTTTATTGTCAAAGTGGCCAAAAATATTGTTGAGAAAGTTAGTTGCTACAGTAGGTATATGCAGCTACTTTTTTCATTTTCTGTAATGCATAAGAACAGCATTACAAATATTAGTGGGAAAAAAGCTTAATGTTGATAATACAATATGATGAAGTCCTACTTCGCTTAAAAACTTTTAAGATGCATGCTCAAGTTGCGAGAGCATCAAGCAAAGCTGTTAAAAGCCAAAAATTAAAGTCCAGAAGAGCTTAGTCCTAGATTTCTTAGAGGATCTCATTATAAGTAGCTCACATCTGACTCACTGAGAAGTGCCATAATTATGGGATTTGATGTTTCCTGGCCAAGTCTTGTAGCCACGTGTGGAAAAGCACCATTTTCAACATATCTGTGTATTTTAAATGCAGAAACAAAACCTAGATTCAATAAAGAGAACTACTGCTAATTCTTAATGTCTACTGTAAATTAGGGCATATGTGTGAGCTTAATTTATCCAGATAATTAATTTATTCACATAGTAAAAATACCCATGCCCTGAGTTGTGCTTTATTACGCGCATTTAAAACAAGTTGGATCACGTGAAAAAATCTACTTATGTAAGATTTTATAAATTAATCTTACAGATGTAATCTTGTTTCAGTTATAAAAAGAATATGGCTTTAGATGTCAGATGTCTTTGATGCAGTCTTGTTTATTTACAGAGAATTTGCATATATTTCTTTTTTCCTTAAGAAATAAGGAAGACCACAGAGCATTTCTGGTTTTAACACCACTCTTCTTTTTTAGGCATTTCTTGGCATTCAAGCTCTTATGTTTAATCAAACAAGAAGAGCCAAACATGTTTAACCAGAAACCAAAGTCTCACTTGTACCACTCCTGTTCTGTGTCCCATGCCTCCTTGCTGATTGGGGTTTTTTTTTTGCCATTTCTCTTCCAGCACCAGTAAATATTCATCCAGTAAGCTGTCTTTGCAATAAAGCATGTGGTCTCCATGACTATTTACCTTGTGTGTTTCCACTGTTTATTTAAAAAGTTTAATGTTTTTGTGTGACAAAAGGTCCTGCCTATGCCTAAGCATTTGTATAAATAGGGGTACATCATGGAATGTAGTATTTGAGTACTATGCAAAAATTATTTGCAGACAACTTTCTGTTGACTGTAACAAACCAGAATTGGTCAAAATCGTGCAAAAGCATCACACAGTTAGGATGTGGTTGGTTTTAATTTGATATAAGTGTGTAGCACTCCAGCTGAATAAGCAGCATTTCTAATAGTCTTGCTTAGGCTGGAATAACTTGGAGACAGGTTCCAAAGAGCAGCAGTCACCTTCAGGCTGAGAGATGCATCAAACGATGCATGTATCACCATTAAATAGGATTACCAAATGCACAGGAAGCATACAGGGTTTTTATTAATAAAAGTCAGATAATAATTGGCATTTCCAAAGGGATTTTTTTTTAATAAGACTGCCACGGCAGTAACAATGTGAGTCGTGGCAATTGCAGCAGGGATGGAGTGATCTAGGATAGTTTGCTGGTTTATCAGAAGAAATAGTAACACTGCTTAGTAGGGAGCTGGCTGCTAATTTAGTAGAATTCCAATGTAGTTTTAATTGGAATGAAGTTGGACGTATCTCTGGCAGTAACTGTGTATAAGGGGTTACTGTGACGGTCTCCTCTAAAGCTTCATCCCTAAGCTCACTGCTAGGTATACATTTTTAGTTTTCAGCTTCCTGAAATGTAACTCTATTTCAGTAGACAACAAGTCAGAAGCTGTTTTCTAGAATAGCATGTTGTTTCCTAACCAATAGTGCTCTACTAATAAACTGCTCATGTTTTCTTCCAGTTGAAAAATTTGGCCAATACTTCAAGCAAGGCAAGAAGGCAAGGGGAAAAATCCTTAGAAAATTAACACTCTTCACATTTTTAAACAAAAGAACACACAGTGAGGTAGATTATTTTTCTACTTCTCTGCACTGTGGTGTCAAAAACCACAGGAAGTCACTCCCTTGTGTCCTGAAAGCAGCGCTGCTTGGCCAGTGCTCAGCAGCCCTGGTCCTGTGGGAATTCCTACATGTTGCTTTCTGCCCACGAGAAACCCACGTGGCTTTGTAGCACAGTGACAAGTGAAGTTTCTCTTAAAATAGACATAATGAAATAGTTGTTGAGTTACAATCTCTGATGCTTAAAAATAGCCAATTTAAAGTTAAACTGTACTTTCATGCAGCCAAAGGATAAAAGAAGTCAGATTTGTCCGTAGCGCTCACATCGAGCAACGCTCAAGCTGTTGCTGTAGATGATGTTTCACACAGGACTCCAATTACCTCAAGTATGTAGCAAGCAGTTGATTTTCGTATCTACTGCTCAAGCTATTTAATGACAGTGGGCTATAGCTACAAAGATATAAAAACTAAAAAGCATGTTTGGCCAGGTATGATACGTGTTACCTGCCCCTAAGGTATTTTTAAATAATGAATACTGAAAGTTGATAATGTAGAATCAAGTTACACAGATGCATTTGATACCTTATGCTGTCCATGCAAGGGAACACTAAATATGCCAGTGCTACACCACCAACCTCTCCAAAATGTTGTGTGGTTCATATTTCAGTTTTGATGTACAGCTGTAGATTTTTTTTTTCCCTAAAATGTTCTCTGGATTCTCTGGAGAATAAATGGTTCATTACATTTAACAATGACAGGGGAAGTGACATCTAAATATAGCTGAAGTAGGGCTGAAGACTTTTTTTTCTGAGAAACAGGCCAAAGCAAAAGCAGACTTCCAAAACCTCCTGAAGGAATCTGTGGTAGAATAACCCAAATTCACTCGCTCTGCAGCCCTCTATAAATTTTGCTCTATGGTCCAATTCTTATTTCTGTGGTCCCCATCATCTGAAGCGCAGAATCAGATTCTAAAAGGTAGAATGTGGCATCAAATCTCCTCCTCTGTGCTTGCACTCCAGCTGCTTAACAGCAGGGCTCACACGAAAAACCAAATGGGGATGATGGGTACCAGCTGCAGCAGAGCCTGCTCTCGGGATGCATCTTAGTATATGTGCTGATTTGGGCAGTTATTGCACAGAAAAAATGTGTTATTCATATATGTAAACAAGTTTGCAGATGAGGAAAGCCTGTTTCTGGAAATTGCTGGTGTGAAGCTAAAGTTAGTAATGGAAAAGATTGATAAAATCCTTTTCTAAGCGACTGCCTTATGATTTGCAATTGTCTAGCCTAAAATTGGATATTTTTCTAAACCAGAGTTAATATTCTTGTATTAAAATGTGATTTATCTCATTGCCAATGAAATGCAATATAGAATTGCCAAGATGCCCTGTTGCTACTTTTTTATTACAACCTTCTCTGGGGAAGATTTTTATTTCATTTCATTTCATTTTTGTAAGCATTTTTTTCTGCCTAATGCCTCAGTTCTTGGTCTCCTTTTCTGCAAGAAAGGGAGAGGGTTTTGTATGAGACATTTTCTGTGGAAGTACAGGCCTCCAGGATTCTGGAAACCATTCTGAATTATGTCTAGAAATAGAAATATTATGCAATTTGAAAATACAACCTATCATTATGAAGGCAAATGCTCTTAACCTCATCCCCTCTCATGTAAGGTTCGTGGCAAACACCAAGAAAAAATCATCACAGATGTTTGTATGTTTTACAGGAAGCACAGATACAAGGATAACTGGTTCAAGCTGTTGCCACTAAATTTACCTGAAATTCAGTTAGAGGAATAAAAGAATTTGCCTATAGGAAAAAAATCAGTTTTCTTTTATGATACTCCATCAACGATATTTATTAAATGAGCGAGGATGGGATGAAGAGGGGTAATAAAAGAGACAATACAAGTAAATGGTTTTTCATCTCCGATCGGGGGCACGATGCAATCTCATGTGTAGCTGTCAGGGAGTCAAGGCGCACAGTAATGGGGGGTAGGGAGGAGGGTAGATAGGCTTTTCTTGTTCCGTATTCCTCCTAGTTCCCTTTTGAGGCCAACAATAATTTACTTCTGTAAAAAGAAAATTCTCAAGCTAGCTGGAGACAAGTACTCAAGAATGAGCAGTCTTGAGTAGGACCAACACCCATAGTTCTCAGCACTCTCTGAACCATACAGTAAATATAGATGTGGACCCTCAGAGCTGAAAGGCTTGCAGCCTTCTATCCCGATTTTCCTACATAGCCTTGGAGATGTGGCAAAAGGCCATAGCCCTACCCTGTAGGTGCAGGGACGAAAGGCAGCCAGTGGGCATGGTCTGAACTACCAAAGTAGCTTTCTCTGTCTGAAGGCAGCTGAACTTGCAGCAGCTCTGAGTGAATACCTTTTTTTTCCAAGTAGGAAATCCCTTATGTTTCTAGAAGGTTTCTTTAAGTACCTGCTCACACAGGTGCCTGTTCTGCGATCCCCCTGGACCATGCAGCTACCACCACTCGAGAACTCTAAGGTGTGTGTACGTGTGCTGCTCAGAGACTCCTGGTAGCCTGGAACCATGCTGAGACTGTTGGCAGTCAAATGCAAGTAGATTTTGTGGGTAAATCCAAATGATACATAGAATGAGCTCTTCTTCACATTGGCCTGTGCCACAGTGCAAGCATGTCTCTCCTTGATGTCTCTCAGAGCACCAGTTGGTGAAGCCTGTCATCATCTTAACACAATTACAGTCCTGCTAGGTACTGTGCACTTGCAGCAACTTGTAGAACCATGACCTGCGATGATTTATGATAAGCAGCAGTCATTCATAAAGAAAGAAGCTTTCTGGCCAAGGCAGAAGAGGAAAGGCTGTTGGAGATACTGGCTACAGAGCAGAGTCCACAGAAGCAGCTTTGGAAGATGAGACAACTACTGCAAAGCTTCTGTGAACAGGAAAGGCAAGAGGGAGCAGGAACTTACCTGGTTTGTCAAGCTTGAAGTGATGAACGTGGCTGCAACTCTTCTGCATATGACAGACCACCTTTGTGTAGTTATGTGATAATAATTTTTTTCCATTATATGAAATTTGCCCAAAAAATCCAGTGACTTGGATAGATCAGTGAGAGGAGACAGCAGCTCACCAAGTGTTGGCTGTGGAAAATTGCTGTTCCAGGCTGCGGTACGTCTTGGCTGGACCAACTTGATGACTGGTGGTCAGGACTCATACAGCATTCTTCACTGGCTTGTTCTAGACATTGACTAAAGGAATGACTTTCAATGCTGTAATTTCCTCCTTTAGGAGATAATGAATATATTAACTGTCAGGGATTCTCTCCTGACTCTCTAGGTTTGGGAAGCTGTACCTTGACTACGCAGGATTCCCTCAAAACAACTGAATCTTAAAAACTTTTGTCACTTTTTATGTGTTTCTAGTAAGTGCAAGAACTGAGACAGACAAGCAAGTATTTAAAATCAGCTCCTGCTCGTGTTAATATTGAGGAACTATGTGCAACTCACTGTTAGAGATCTTCTCTGGTTGTCTTCCCTACCTTGAGGTAGCCAACACCCAGCTGTGACTTGCTGAGTGACTTCTGCTGGGTAAAAGTGCTAGAGGGCAATATGCTCCAGATAGTGAACCAAGAGAGGTTGCGGTGAAGATGGGACAGACTGGGGGAAAAGCAGCAGCAAAGGAGCAGAGAGAGCAACAACATTCCTGAGGGATTAGCTTTCAAATCAAAGAAGTGCTGAAGGATGAGGACAGGACAGAGAAGAAGCAAGGGGGAAGCAGAACAAGAGGCATGCACATGGGTAGTAAAAGGAGGAAGAGAAAATAATAATTAAATCAGTTACCTAGTTGATTCATTGCTTCAAAACAGCCTGTGTGAGATATCATAGCTTAATAGTTGACTATAATCCTATAAAATATTCTACAAATGAAAATACTCTGATTAGTACAGTTCACACAATTTTTTGATACATTAGCTTTGCTTGTTCTCTACTGTGCTGTGCATTATTTATCATCAGGAAGAAAGAGACCACCAACCATCCATGTAAATCAAAACAAAACACTTTGTAGTAGCAGCACAGGATGAGACAAATTAATGACATTACTATAAAAAATAATGCAAAGTTACTTGCACGCGGTACTGGGACTCTACACCTGTTAACAAACTATGCAGATCCAGCCACAACTGGATCGCATGAAAACGGTCACCACGATCACAGAAACTTCATCAAAAGCAGTGTTTGTTTCACAGACAAAAAAGAAAATGGTTAAATAGTATGAAGACAGAGTAGGAAGACGAGTTTGAAACTATGTAATTCACCAACTGCAGCAGCAGATGCAGGCTTTAGTTTCCATGGCTTTTTCAGCATTGGTTACAACACCCATGCACACACACTGCTTATGTTTTCACCAAAAGATTTCGAGATTACTTACAAGGAGTTCTCAGAATTGCAACATTTTCACCACTGTTCTTACATTAGGATTTTGAGCTAAGCCGGTGGGTAGTCTTTGGGAATAAAGACCATTCCTTGGAGGGCGTTCAGAGGCCAGAAAGAAGGCAGAGAGTTGGGAAGTGTTTGTCACGTCAGTGGCAGGTGAGCTTTTCTGGGGCAGGGAGATGGACCAGGGTGCACGTACTGGTTCCTGGTGGTGGTGATCCCAGGGAACTGGCAGCTCCCTGTAATTGCTGGCAGCAGCTCAGTTCCTCCAGGGCAGGGAAGAGAGGGTCAATACCTTCAGGCTTTAATTACAGCTGCTTCTTGCTCCCCAGTTCTGAAGAAATGGAAGCCGCTGATATCACAGTCTGCACAAAACAGGGCCTAGGAGGGGAACCGATTTTCCAAAGCACAAATAAATGTGCTTGTCACCCTTTTGAGGAGAGGGGAAATGGAAACAAACCATGGAGGTTCCAGAGAAAACGTTCTGTGAATATTGCTATGCCCTTGTTCGTCGTCCCCCCCCCCCCACCTGAGAGGGTCTAATTATTCTCAAAGTGCCAGCTTTATCAACCTTTATAGACACATATTGAGGTTACATGGACTATTCTCATGCAAATAAGATACTTGTTGCACAGATTGTCTGGCTAAGAAGTCCTAATAGTTGCTTGGTAGCAAATGCTCTCCAGAAATTAAAGCCTCTGACTTCGTTCACAGCTACACCAATGTTGCTGAATGGACCTTGGGAACAGAGTTGTTCCACAGCCAAATGATGATTACGAAGTGGTTGAGCTTTTGAACGTTTTCCTATTCATAAATCCAAGATTATTCCATTTCTTAGCTGAACTACAATTCAGTCGCTGTTGACTTCTATCATGCCAACTAGATCACTGAAACTGGCGAAGAAATTCTCAGTAATTAACACTGTAGCAATATGGTATTCTGAACACAACATAATCACTGGAAAAATAAAAATACTATAATGATTTGACAACATTACTTGTAAATTTGAGAAATTTGACTATATTTCACTATATGGTAAAGTGTTCACATAAACTAAGAGAACCTTTTTTTCCTGGGTTGTTTCTGGTCTAAAATCACACTACTCCACTTCTTGTTCAAAATACTTCAGAATCAGAAAGACAGATGGGATGGTTTTGTGAAAGGTCTGTTCTGAGATTAACTTCATCTTTCTACATTTTCTCAAGTATTTGCCGTATCTGATCAGTCACTGATATTCTTTGGTTTCCAAGCTGAAGTTTGTGGAACTGGTTTAAGTATTGAAATGGACAAAAATGTGGGGTTTTTTCCATGTTGGTCCACCACTTATTGCTCTCCTGAGACATCTGGACTGATCTGAACTCTGCCATGAGGCTGAGCATAACGTTATGTTACAAAGAGCATTCCGATCCAATGGCTCTGAAACCTCAAAGCAACAGCCTGAGCAACACTTAAGCACCGTTCAAATAAAATTCAAACATTTTGGTAGCCAAACCTTAATTTAAAATACTGGAAGTACCTGGGAACTCAGATTACCTTGCACGTAAACCTTAGTCTGGAACAAAAAAGGGAGAAAGGAAGCAAAAGATACTGGAGAGACTGCAAAGGAAAATTTGGAACATACACCAAATTGGATTTAGACACGGTATAATTCCTGGGAAGAAGAAAAAAAAGAGTAGAGGGGTCTAATTAGCAACTAAAAAGTAATAGAGGGGGCAATTAGCAACTAATCCAGAAATTCAGGTTTTAGGAGCTTGAGACCGTTTCTTCTTTTTCGTGTCAAGACATTCAGCAGTGGTGAATAGGGCATAATTCCATTACAAGAATAGTAAAAAGCATTAGAAAGCTTTAAAGTCTGTAAAAATTACACTCTTTTTTTAACAAAACCCTAAGTAGCTGAGGCTTTTAATCCCAGAATATAGAAGAATAACTTGGTGATTAAGACACTTTCTTCTTACTGTAAATCTTCTCATCAGCACAGATCATTGAAATTCATTTCTAATACTTCATTGACATTTTGGGAGCCTCATCAGATGCTTGGGAGGATTAGATGTGTTTTACTCCCATAACAAGGGAGTAAAACTAGGAAGAAAAAATCCCAAATCTTGATTAATTTCTTGATTCAGAAAGTTACAACCTGGTTTGTGCCACTAAAACCAGTAAGAAATACTGGGATCTGAGTCATTGATCTTGCCTTGCACTTGCCTTTGAGTGAGGTTTTTTGCTGTTGCCAATGTTACTGGTGGATAGGTTACAGCCAACAGCCTGAAATAGGTAACTTGCCTAATTTCTGCCTCTCTTTCTCGTTGACAATTGGAGGTGGAAGGGATATGAGTGAGGGCAGGCAGTGGCGATGAGTTACTTGCTATTTTATGTCCAAATAAGTGATACAGTTGAAGGTGAACGGAGTAAAGTGATATAAAGTTTACCCACTTCTCACTCCCCAGCCTGGAACACCAAAAAAGAAAATTTATACTTTAAAAACAAAAACAACAACAAAAAAATCCTCACGTAGGTGAGTTTACTTAGGAAAAAGCACTATAATATATATGATTTTGACTGGCAATTTCAGAAAGAAGAAAGGTAATTTTGGATTATTTGCAGTTTTCTGGAAGCCACACTCCTCTGCGCATCTCCGTGTTTGTTCACTCAGCTCTGGGGATGAGAACCTTACAGGAAGCTGACGCTGTCCTGAGGAGGAGTCCAACAGGAGCAGCAGTGACTCAGCCCCGTGGCTCCATAAACGCCGGCCGCCACCACGTCACTCGCACACCCACCACGTCAGCGTCGGTCATGAGCTCACCACACCAACATGGGTCATTGCAACACCCGGCCTCCCAAAGAGGCGACCTCTCGCGCAGCGCCTGCTGCAGCGCATTGCGCAAGAGCGCGCACCGCCAACGCGCTGGGCAGCGCAACGGGCACAGGATCCCTTGGCCATTGCCAGGGCTGCAACAACTGGCACCTGCTTTTGGAAAGTCAAGGCGCTGACACCGTGTTTGTGCTCCCCAGACCTGGGCAACAGTGAAGTGGCTAGGGAGAGACCGTGATAACATGGGAGGATCTAAATAAAAAGGCGTTTTACCAACTGCATTTTACACATGAAAAAATAAATTTCCTAGAAGATGATGTTTTTAACAATATGCTTAAGAAGTAAGTAATTTCAAATAGCTGAATTCTGTAAAACTAAACCTTGCCTGATACAAGGAAGTTTCTGTAATATCTGCCCTCCTTACTTTGAAATGTGTAGTCAACATTTTTTACTTTTTCTTTGAAAGTGTAATATTCATCAAGAAAATGAAATGTGTGGAATTATTCATATTTTGTTTCTGGAGGAGTAAGAACATTCACTGTTTTCTACTACATTATTGTGTGGGTGGCAGAGAAAAAGGTGTTAAAGCAAAAGGATAAATAATCCGTAAATATCCTAACTTTTATTTGGCTGGGCACAACACCGGCCTTTTGCAGAAACCACTCCATTAAATTCGTGGAGGTGTTCAGGGTCTGTTTATGTCACCCTCTATTTACTCTAGAGGAGGGATATTTTTGGAAACATCAACTTGGCTTATGTACAGAGGTGGGCAGTACGGGTAACAAAAACATCAGTCAAGGTTCTAGCTTCTGTATCAATTAAAAATATAGAGAGGAGTCTGAGATTTCTTGTTTTGTTCTGAACTGTGGATGTATTTCAGCTTGATTTTTGGCCAGAGTTTTGTGTTTCCTGTAACAAAAGCCCGATCATTCCTATCTGAGGCTTACAATCCTTACTATCATGCTGTGACACAAAAAGTATTTGCAATAGATTTTTCCTTCTGCTATCAGCTAAAACTGTATAGAAAATACCAGCCTGAACATAATGTAAAAGCAGAAATAAGTGAAAAAATGTGGGTTTTCTTTCTGTCCCGAGATTTTGCAGAATTCTAGACATATACAACTTCTTTTCAAACAGAATCAAATCCTTTTGAGAACACCTGCAATGTCATCTTATGGAGCAGCTGCATCAAGTGGGGTATCCTTTATAACACATCTCAAAGCAATCTGCCTCTGCAGCCCTCCAATTCCTGACCATTTCTACCCTCCATGGCCTATTTCTCTGTGGTTTGTATGTCCATGATGTAACATTATGGCAGTAACTGTACTAATGTTTTCTTTTTAAAAGCCAAGTTTTAATTTGCAGGTAAACACACAGCAAAAATGCTAGTCAGTGGTCAGTATCACGCTCTACAAAGGTCAATCGATGTTGACCTTATGTGGCCCAATTTCCAAAAGCATCTTCAGTCACACGTGTGGTCTGCTCAAGTGTAGTCATAAAGAGGAATTCTGGTTTATGGTATTATTGAAGACTTAATATAGTAACATGCCTCAGCAGCTCACAGTTCCATAAATGACAAGACATTTCTGACTCCAGCATTACTATCTTGTTTTTTCATAAGGGAGGAAATGGAGACATGCAATGATTAAGGGATTAGGCCAAGGTCACACACAAAGTGTGTGTCAGCTGATGTTAGAATTTAGGTAATTTTCTAGCTGAATGAGCACTGTGTACATTGTACAAGCGCAGGGAACTGTGGTTGATCTCACAAGTTTCACACCATGCTTGGCGCGATTTTCCTCAAAGCAGCTATAACAGTCAAGTGTCCTTTCTTGTCACTTCAATACAGGGCATTACTTGCCTTCCCCATCTGGCTGCATTAATCCACGTAAAGCCCTTCTTCCTCAATATGCTTAGGCCTAGCACTAACCGAATGACAGCCTCAGGCTGGAAATTCAGGGGTCTGAACAAAACTTTGTTCGCGTGAAAATTCAGATGAAAGCAAGTAATTCTGCAAAAATGACTGATGCAATTCTTATGTCTTTCTTACTGCTAACTGTACTCTTACTTGCTACTGATTTATTTCTTATTAAATATTAAAGAGCAGCCACTTTTGAAGAGGTAGTCCTAGTCTGTATCCATGCTGTACACAGAGGGAGTCTGAAACAGTACCTTGAGGGGTACCACTTGCTGTGATATATTTCATTGAATCACAGAGTGTTTTGGCTTGGAAGGGACCTTCAAAGATCACCTGGTTCACTCCTCTGCCATGGGCAGGGTCACCTCCCACCAGACCAGGTTGCCCAAAGCCCTGTCCAACCTGGCCTTGAACACTTCCAGGGAGGGGGCATCCACAGCTTCCCTGGGCAACCTGTGCCAGTGTCTCACCACCCTCACAGTAACGGATTTCTTCCTAATGTCTACTGTAAATCTACCCTCTTTCAGTTTAAAACCATTACCCTTCATCCTACCACGACATTCACTGATAAAGAGTCCCTCCCCATCTTTTCTGCAGGCCCCCTTCAGGTACTGGAAGGCTGCTATAAGGTCTCACCAGAGCCTTCTCTGCTCCAGGCTGAACAACACCAACTTGCTCAGCCTGGCCTCATAGGAGAGGTGCTCCAGCCCCTGATCATCTTCACTGACCTTCTCTGGACCCACTCCCACAGCTCCACGTCCTTCTTATGTTGGGAGCCCCAGAGCTGGACACAGTACTCCAGGTAGGGTCTCATGAGGGTGGAGTTTCATGGAGCACTGTTTGAAAACAAATTGAATGCCCAGTCAGCGCATGAAGTGGAAAAAGTGTTAATCAGATCAAGAACCATATCCATGGAACCACAATCAGACCGTGCTGTAAGAAGTATATAATCAGCAAAGCAGGGATTATCTAATCAGCAGATCATTTATTCTTTTTCCATTTATTTCCAGGGAGAAAAAATCTTGTAATGAGGAATAAAAATCACTAACAAACTCTTAAATATTACACATGTATCACGATGAAAAAAAAATTGATTCCTGACTACAGCTGTAATACATTACTTGATACACTTTAATATAAAACAACAGTATGTATCAAATCAGGCAATTAGTGCAACAGAACATCAAACCATTTATGTTCATTCATTTAGAAATAAAGATGCACAGCACTGAAAGCTATCTCCAGTGTTTTTAAGTATAGTACTCCTACTTTATAGTATTTAAAACATATTATTTTTATTCTTTGCATGTACAATATTGATTTTTCTTATTTTGTTCCTAAATTGATCTTTACTTTGATTACCTCATCTCCATGGGTAAGCGTGTATCTGTCCAAAGATACCCAAACCAGAAAGTGCAGCCTACGTGAAAAGAGTGAAACATCTGTTTGATTTCAAAATTTTTGGTCTTTACAACTGAAAATGAGCATTTGTCTTTGTTCTTCAGAAGAAAGTAATAATGTTGCTTTACCTGAAACCTCTCTTCACAATAAAAAGCAAAGGAAACTCTTCTAGCGTTGTGCAACAGGAAGGAGGACATTTAGCAGATTCACCTCTTATAAGTTTGGCCTAATTCTGCTGCTACTTCTGCACCAGTGAAAGTGAAAGAAGATCGAGTTTCTAAATTTACAGACTGCAGACTCAGCCTTCCCACTGCCTCACGTCCTTAACTTTAAGCATATAAGGAGTATCACTGACCTCTGAAGGACACGGGTAGGCAAAGGATATACATGTAAATCTTGGCAGGGCTGGAACAAGTGGCAGTTAAGAGAGACGTAATACTCTAAGACAGAAAGGCTAAGCTGCCTTAGAGATCAGAAATAGAGACAAAGGAACTCCTGTTCTTGTATTTTGAAGAAAACCTGCAGCAATAAAGATAACACTTTCTAGAGGTGTTACTACAACTTGAAAGAAAACAAAAAGTCTGCATTCAGCAAGTTTTAACCAAGCACGACTGCTATTGCCTTTTTGTTCAGTGTGCAGTTTTAGCCTCCTAATTACAGGAAATGTCTATGAGGCAGGTAGGAGTGACACTCAAATGGAAAATAATCTTATTTACTGTACTTATATTAATAGGCTTAAATTCCTTAGAAAATACGCATCTCATCTGACAGAGAAGGAAATTATTTTGAAGATATCCTTCGCTCTTAGCCCTTAATTTTAGATTTATAGTAGTTTGCTATGAAGTCCTTTTAGTCCTTGATTTTAAATTTATAGCAGTTTGTTTCCTTTTAGTTGTTATTTTTTACCATATGCTGAGCAATCCTACAGCATTTTGCAGCACCTCTGGCAGGGGGTGTACTCTGCCAAACGTGTCTCAAGCTACGCAGCACAGCTGCAGTATCTCAAATGCAGTGCAGGATAAGGGCAAGTTAAAAGCTCTGCTTTCAAAGGCCCATTACTGCCTTGTTTAAATCCATTCACCATCACTCCTCTGCTGGAGCTGGATCAAAGCATTTTGATTCAAGACTGGGCTCTGAAAGGTATTAGCCCCCCCTTCGTAAATATAAAGAATACTGTACTGAAGTAAATAACTAGAATACGGCAGGAAATACAGTGACGTGTAACCATAAAAAAAAATAAAATAATAAACTCCATGCAGCCAGGGAAAGGCCACCCAAGCCAGGGGAGCGGCGGACAGGCAGGGCAGACCTCAACTCCCGCTCCTGCC